>NC_068938.1:201796051-202096051 GCF_016801865.2 Culex pipiens pallens
CAAATTAACAAAAGCCCTCTTTTTTTAGGGATTTTGTTTCTTATGGTAGGTCAATCAAACGGCTCTAACTCCAGAACCATATTATGAATCTGGATGAAAATTTGGGAGGTTGTAGAGCTCGAAAAATGCAATTTTTGAGATAAATAAAAGATATGTAAATGAAAAAATTGGACCATATTTTCATTTGGAAATTGTGTATTTTCTGGAAAAGTCTGGCCGCATCCGAAAACAGATGGATAATTCGAAATTTGCGCGGCAACTCGCCCAGGTTCAGCACACTAGCTTTCATCTGCATTTAGGAGAATCGAAATCGGATTTATGGGAGCTGAGAACGGCGCGACACAAAATTTTGCAAAATTTTACCACATACGAACATCACTCGACCTCCACGGAATTTATTTTCTCAAAATTCGAGGGTTCGAGATAGACGAGTTCTATCAAGGTGAATCGATAGAGCGTCGAAAATCGATGCAGTGTGATTTTTTAGCGATTTTTCGGTTTAAAATTCATGCTGAATCGACATATTTACGAAGCTGGAAATGACGTCCTGGCTTAAAGTAAAACCTATACCTTTCTTTAGTAAGAAAGACAAAAACAAGCAAAAAATTGAAAAAGTGACTGTAAAAACATGAAATAAATCGATAGGTAAAATGTAATGATAGGAGGTAGTAGAATAGGCCAAATACTACCAAAAACAAACATAAACTAAACAACATAAATGCAAATTAAAATACTAAAAATGAAACAAGAAAAACATAAACCAAGTGAAGTAAAGTTTTTCGTAGAACAAAAGTTGCTCCAAATGACCTCCTGAACACGGGAAAAATAAAAATTTTCGAAAAAATAAAATTGGGCAGTAGAGGGTAAAAATGATAATCAATTGAATAATAAACAAAATATCTTAAATTGAATATTGGAGGTATTTTTTTACACCCAGATTTTTTTTTATTAAGAATCGTATGACAATTAGAAAACTTTTCTGTTTTCTTCGTTTTTCTTACTATCAGATTTTGTTTAACAAAATTAAATAAAGTTTACCAAATTTCCAACTGCTGAACAGTTTGACAGACTGAAATTTCTTCCATTCGAGAAAACCAACCAAACTTCGGTAGTGGATTGCATTTTCGTTAATTGAACAATCGATTTTTGGTCATTTTCACAGATGGTTAACCGGTCTAAACTTTAAAGCTTTCACAAAATAACGTCGCTATTTAAAAAATTTTATTGTGTAAGGCAGTTTTTTTTACAACTACTTAATGCAGTTTCTAAATTAGTGTTTAAATATTTTAAAACCTCTTGAAGTTAATTAAAGGTAGATTTTTAGTTTATGCAACAAGATGCAAAAAGAAGATTTTTTCGATAAATACGACGAGTGCTGAAAAAATCTTCTTTTAGCAACGAGTTGATTATTTTGCAATTCCTTTTCATTTTTAACGCTTTTTGAATGGAATTTTATGTCAAACATCCATGTGTAAGGTAAATTAATCGTTAAAAAAGTAACGTTAACATATTGACAAATGTGACTTTTCGATATTCCGAGCGTTTGGTACGGTATGTCCACGCATGCTTTCTCCACTGTAGATTCAGTGAAATGTGATCCGTTCACAGAATCCTCTCTGCAGTTAATGCAGCGTGGTAGGCCTGGCCGCTTTAATGAGTGTAGTACAGCTCGGGGATGCTCGAACGTACTACAATCATTAATATTGACAAGGGCGTAATCTTTTCACATGTTCTTCCAGGATACTTTCTTCGGAGTGGCTGCACTTGTGTTTGATTAGATTAGATTAGACAAATTTTACTTTTCGATACTAGTGCTGAAAAGTAGAATTTTTCAGCACTGGTAATGAAAGGTATTAATTCACTGTTATTTTTTTTGGTAGAAAAAGAAGGCCGTTTCGTAGTTCGAGAATTCGACGAAATTGCAAAAATATATATATTTCAAAAAATAAAATAAAATAAAAGCATTTGCATCCATTTCAAATGGTAGTAAAACTAACTGTCCTTTGTGTTTCTGTGATTAAATCATTTCAAGGAGCTGATATTTAAATTTTCGTTTTTATGCCTGACCACCAAGGGTTATTGACTTTCTGGCTCAATCTTCGTGGAAAACCGCGAAGGGCAGGGTTAACCACCCTATACCACACAGCCTCTCGAACCCTTTCTGTGTATTTGCAGCGGGAGCACTCGTGCGCGGATGTATTTGTGCATTATAGTCACAATAACGACGTCGACCACAGGAGCGATGGTGATGAAGATGGGGAATGTTTCGTTACGGGAGCAATAAATAGGTCACGAACAGGGCTCTTTTTTCCCCATTCATACACACACAAACTATGAAGCACTACACACACATACCCATACAGAAATGGAGGCTCCAGGACGACGTCGAGGACAACGATAATGGTGGAGAGCAAAAAAGAGTGCTCTCCTTTGAGCCTGCTCTAATGGTTGCCTTGGGAGAAGTGCGGCTGCACACGTGCAAAGCTAATAAATTGGAGAGGATTTTTCATTTCAATTATGCGATAAACATTTGAACTGGAAAATTGTTGGCTCTTTTTAAACCTATCCGCCTTCCACTAAGAGATTTGAACTTACGATCTTTGGATTGCGAGTCCAGCTGGAGTGACCTAATAAATCTTATTTGAAAAATACGAACCGATATCGACTGGGATCGAACCCAGGCCAACTGAGGTGAGAGGCGAAATTAGGAAAAAAATATAAAATTTTAATTTAAGACAAATTTGTAGAATATATTGTAATATATTGTAATTGTATTCATAATACTTGTTAAAACATTGCTTTTAAATTTTCATCAAAAAATAATGTTGTTAGTGCTTCTCAAGCCTTTTATAAATAGAGACAACATGTTTTGTGATAATATAATCACATTTTCCACCAAAAAAAGCTCCCTCCGGGCTCATCTCTCTGACATGCACTCAGCACTGTTACATATTTAAACATAAATCATATACCCCAACACGCCAAACTCCCCAAAAAGGGGTCCGGAAATTCAATCACAACATATCAAAATAAGCTCTTCCACACATTAATTTTATTAATCCTTGGGGGACGACCATGGCCAACCAACCAACTGGGTCGAATTTCATTTCGAATCCTTTTCGCCATCAAGCGTCGCGTCACCCCAAGTGTGGGAGTGTTGGTTGGTTTCGTGTGCCAAAGTCTAATGGACCGTGAAAAGTTGGCACGAGGACGTGCCTCGAATGAAACAACGCGATGAGTTAAAAGAAAGAGAGATAAAAAGAATAGAAAAAAACGGTTGCAATTGAGTTTTCCAAGTGTTAGACAGTTGGAGAGAAAAGGAGGATTTGTATTATGAGACTTGTTATCAAGTTGAAATGATCTTCTAGAGCGATTTGATGTTTTCATCTATCTAACAAGTTTGTGCTTTTTTGTTAATATTTTGTCAAAGCAGCATATTTTTTTTTCTATTTTTCTAAATAATTCTACTTTGAGTCAGCAGAAGCTTTAGTCAACTTTCGAAAAATAAGTTTTGTCTGTGCCTGTGGAGTTGCATCATAATCTGTCTATATAAGTTGGTGTTATTTAATATTTTTTGAATTTTTTTTAACTTTTTTATTTGGGAAAAAATATCGGAAATTTATGTGAGCAAAATTTTAAGTCGACTCTCAAAAAATGGGGTTTGTCTGTGCTGCGAGAGTGGCATCATAATTTTGGATAAAATATACTTTTCATTCCATAACGTGAGCGGAAGCAGCGTCAAAATCTCTTCATTCACCCCCTTCTGCCATCTGTCGGAACGAATGTGTGTAATGTGTCTTGTGTATGAGTTTTTGGTTGTGGCGCCCCAGAAATGTTTTCTTTCAAGAAGTGAAAAGCTGATTATCTGAATAGAAGACAGTTGTTTTTTGTGCATGAATGGGTTTTGTGGTTTATGCTCCAAAAGAGTGGCGACAGCTCGGAATATAATACTCGAAATGGTTTTCTATGTTTTGTGTCATAAATTTCTGATCTGAATTTTTACCTTGGACATTTAGCACTTTTTGTATTTATTTTAGACTAAAATGATTGATGAGACCTCAAAGTTTTTTATAACATCAATCTCCTCCAAACCAATCTCGAAAGATAATCTCCTCAAGATTAAAAGAATCCCCCACACCGAGATCAATTTTCCACAATCGCGCTAAACTTTAATTATTTATCCACCTGAGTAACCAACACGAGCCAACGAAGAAGCCTGGTCAAACGATTCCAACGCCAAAGGCACGTGCTGCGCCGCTTGGTCTGGCCTTTTGAACCGGTCGTGGTTCGCCGTTGTGACCTCTCACCCTTCTTTCCGTTTTATCACAGCTCGTATAGAGAATGAAAAAAATCTGCGAGAAATTGTGTGCTCCTTAAACTAGATCAGTTTCATTCCTTGGTCTGATATTTTTTTGATTAAGCTCTCTGTATTTTTTCAATCGATTTTTATTTGTTTTGTGGAAAAATTTATGAAAAAGGTTGTAACTTTGCGTGACTTCAAAATGTCCTAAAAAGACATTTAGCACATTTTAATTCGACTTTTCACATAAAATATCGCATTGCGCAAAATTATCATTATTGAAAATTTCATTTTTGGATATGACCAATTCTCTCAGATTTCGGTCATTCGTTTTTTTTGTATTTTTTTTTATCCGGCTGAAACTTCCAGGTTGCGCAAAAAATCTTTGACCTAGTTATGAATTTTTGAATCAATACTGATTTTTTCTAAAAATCGAAATATTGGTCGCAAAAATGTTTCAACTTCATTTTTTGATCTAAAATCAAACTTTGTGAAATTTTGATAAAGTGCACCGTTTTCAAGTTAACTCGAACAACTTGAAAACGATGCACGTTATCAAATTACGTTATTTACCTATTTTCCACGTTTTCAAAAAAAAAAAAAAAAAATCCAAAAATTGGGAAATTAACTTTGATTAACTTATGCCATAGCCCAAATTTTTGTCATTTTTGTTGTCTAGAACATATGAGCAATTCTCTACGAAATTTGTCTCTTATTTTTAATTTTAATTTTTATTTTTTTTAATCCGGCTTTTATGGTGCCTTCGGTATGTCCAAAGAAGCCATTTTGCATCATTAGTTTGACCATATAATTTTCCATACAAATTTGGCAGCTGTCCATACAAAAATGGTGTCTTCGGCAATGTTGTAGGTATGGATAAGGACTACACTGAAAAATAATGATACACGGCAAAAAAATTTGATGATTTTGATTTAAATATTTGTTACTAAAACTTGATTTGAAAAAAAAAACCATTTTTTTAAATGTTTTAGGGAACATTAAATGCCAACTTTTCAGAAATTTCCAGGTTGTGCAAAAAAAAAAAAACTAGGACCGAAATATGATTTTTTGAATCTATACTGATTTTTTCAAAAAAAAAAAAAAAAATCAAGATATTGGTCGCAAAAATTTTTCAACTTCATTTTTCGATGTAAAATGAAGTTTGCAATCTTAAAGTACTTTGTTAAATTTTGATAAAGTGCACCGTTTTCAAGTTAAAGCCATTTTTAGATAACTTTTTTGGAAAAAAAATAGTCGCAGTTCTTCATTTTTTATGTGTGCCCACTTTTTAAAAGATATTTTTGAAAAGCTGAGAAAATTCTCTATATTTTGTTTTCTTGAACTTTGTCGACACGACCCTTAGTTGCTGAGATATTGCCATGCTAATGTTTAAAAAAAACATTCAATATTACGCCCTTTAGAACTGACAGTCTTGTTTAAAAAAATGAAAATATAGTTTTCGAAAAGATCGGAAAATTTCACGAATGTTTCATAATTAAACATTGTAAATCGGATCATAAGTTGCTGAGATATCGACGTTAGAAAATGGTGCGTTGTTTGGGTGAGACTTAGAAAATATCAATTTTCTTGTTTTTAAACCTTTGCATGGCAATATCTCAGCAACTAAGGGTCGTATTAACAAAATTAAAAAAATATACATGGAGATTTTTTTCACAAAAGAGTGGGCAAACATGTGCACTTATTAAAAAAAATGAAAAACTGCGACTATTTTTAAAAAAGTTACTTAAAAATGGCTTTAAATTTTGGTTAAAAACGCGACTTTTTTTAACCTGTAGAAATCACGACACAATTGACCATCCCTCAAAATATTTTTTTGAAAATATCCTACAAATTTGCCTCAAAGACATTGTAGATTGGACCAATGCACAGTGGTGCAGATCGCAAAATTTAGTGGAAAATGGATTTTCCGTAAAATGGTGATGTTTTGGAGCTTAAGTAGAGTTATTGCAAATGAAAAGGGGCAACTTTTGGTTTGGTAAAAAATTAGGGTAGTTCGCGATTAGGGTGATTTTGTCTAACTTTTTAGGAATATTTTTGGGATTTTTTTGTCTTCTAGAAAGCTGTTGGGATTGCTAATCTAAGCAACTTGTAAATTTGGACTCAATGGTCAAAAGTTACAGTCATGTTAAAGTAAGAAAGAAGCAAATTTTTAATTTAAATATCTCGAAAAGGCGCAATTATTAGCGCCATGTTGCATTTGAAAGAGATCAAAGTGTCAAAAAATCGATTTTTGTCATATTTTGGGTTTCCATGTGAGAACGCGAAAGAGAGGAATTTTTCTCGTGGTAGCGCGAGAATACCAACACTGCATTTGGATGGCCTTAATCATTTACGTTTGTTCATATGAACTTGTTTCTTTAATCTAAATAAAAAAAATCGTTGTCTGAATTGTCAGAAAATGTTTCAGGTATAGTTTTTGCTGTGCTGCATTTTTTAGTTTGAATTAAGTTAACTCGTTACTTGCATAACACATCTCGACATGTTTGAAGTTGATGTGAGTAAATTAAACGCTTCAGTTTCGTTAAGATTTGGCCTCCCCGAATCGACAGAAATGAATTTTAGTGGATTTCCTGCGAAAACACAACTTGGTAAATGTTGGTTTCAAATGCTATTGAGTCGTTTAAAAAAACCAAGCGTCTCCATTGAATCAAACTTTCTTATAATAAATCCGTGGAGGCGCTTGGTGACGCAATTATGACCTAAATTTACAACTTTATGCTTTCGTATAAAATTCACTTAAATTAAATTATGTCGATTGGAGTATGTTCAGGGAGGCCAAATCTATGATACCTTGACGAAACTTAAGTTTTTACTGACATCAACTTAAAATGTCGAATTGTGTAATTTAAATTTTAATTGAATAAATTTTGTGTATGGTTTTACTGATATACGGTAATGCACTAAATCCGCTTTGCCAAAGGATACTTCAATAACAAGAAAACTTCGAAATGGTCTGACCATAAAGAACTGCTGGCGTTGCACCACCGCCAATAGCGTGAAACGAATGATTTTTTTTTCTTTTCGGTAGGAGAGATGAACCAATTGTAGCTATTCTAATTTTCTTTCTGCAAAATCAAAATGAAATTTTAATACCTTAAAAAAATGTCTCAACATTCATCTGCAAAAAAGCACTTCACTCAAACAAAAAGAAGTCATTAAATTTGCAAGCTGCCAAAATTTATCCCTGAAACGTGTACCCTCGTTCTGGAAACACCCCCTTTTGGCACGCTCGCCTAATATGCACAATATTCTCGTCTCGTCCGCCTTTTTCCTTTGGGTGGTGAAAATTGTTCTTTGTGTGTCTGCGGGCAGAGAAAACGGGACGAAGTGGCAGCTTTTCCAGTGACCAGCTGCTGCTGCTGACCTGTGTTTTGTCTTCCGTGGAAAGTCGCTTTTTGCTATAGAGAGCTTCGTAGCAGCACATCTTTTGGCCAGGGCAGACTTCGACGGAAAAACGTCGAACGGGGAGCCCCGTAAAGAGGATTAATTTATTTCAAATTAAATTAGCGAGATGATTGAGAGAAAATTAAATTTTGCCCCATTTTCGGTCGGTCGGTATTGTTATGATGGGAGAGCCGGAAGCGTGCCCGAGCTGGACTAAGCCAGATATTGGTGGAGGCACGTGGTCCTGTTGGTTGAAGTTGAGAAGTGGGGATTAGGAGGCGAAGTTTTTATTGATTTATCTTGTTGTGGCATTTCATGATTGATCGTTGTGACGTTATAATTATGAAAAGTTGTCTTTTGCTTAAGTCAATCAAATTAGATGCCACAGCTAATTTGAATAATTTGCGAAAAGCTTTATTGTGGTTGTTGACAAATAAATCATGGTACAGACTCGTTTTGTTACAATGACTTATTTTCATTTTCACAAATATTCAATGTTTGTTTTTGACTATTGAGCAACTCTCTACCAAAACCGGAAATAGATTTTTTTGTATTTTTTATTTGGCTTAAACTTTGTGGGAGCCTTCCCTACGACCAAAGGGGCTATTTTGTGTAATTGGTTCACCCATACAAGTCTCCATACTATTTTTTAATTATCATTTGTTCACAATAATTCAATTTCCCAAAAAAACGTATTTTTTGATTTTCGAGATTTTTTTTATATGTTTTAGGGGACAAAAACCCGCAACGTTTGAGCTATAGAGAAGTATGGTCAAAAAATCTTGAAAAAAATGAAAAGTACTTTACAGATTTTTTGATTTTGACCATTTCTAAAAATATTTAGAAAAAAAAGAAAGAGCCAAACATTCAATATTACGCCCTTTTGAAATGTTAGTCTTGATTCAAAAAAATCAAAATATTGTTTTCAAAAAGATCGGAAAATTTCAAAATGTTTCATGTTATAACATTGAAAATCGGCCCATTTGTTACTGAGATATCGACATTAGAAAATAATGGGTTGTTTGGGTGAAACCTACAAAAAATAATTTTTTATGTTTCTTTTTCTTTAAGCAGCTGTATCTCAGCAACCAGAGGTCCAATCTTCGATGTCTCTTTGACATTTTCATAGCAAATTTTCTGAACTTTTCAATAAAAATATTTTTAGAAATGGTTACTCATGGTCACTATTTTTAAAAATCGAAAAACTGCAATTATTTCGTTGGAAATCCAACTTTCGGTGGCTATATCTTGAAAACGGAGCCCTTTATCAAAACATCAAAATTCGATTGCAAATTAAATTTTTTTATGAGAAAAATTTCGAGTTTTTCCAAATATAACTATTTTAAAAATTCCTAACTTGGTGGCAGATTTTTTGACCAAACTTTTCTATGGCCCAAAAGTTGCGGGCTTTTATCCCCTAAAACATGTTAAAAATCTCGAAAATAAAAAAAATACGTTTTTTGGGAAATTGAGTTTTTGTGAAAAAACTGTTATTTAAAAAATAGGTATTTGTCCGTGTACCTATTTTTTTCTCAATAGTACTCAACAATACCTACAACTTTGCCGAAGACTCCAAATTGATCAAAAAATACACTCATAAGTTACAGCTGTTTAAATATTTACGAACCATTTTTGTATGGACAGCAGCCTAAATTGTATGGAGAGTTGTATGGGTGAACCAATGACACAAAATAGCTTCTTTGGTCATAGGGAAGGCCTCAACAAAGTTTGATCCAAATAAAAAAAAAACAAAAAACAAAATGTCGAAATCGGCCGTAGAGAATTGTTCTATTTTTATTTTCCACTTGTCTTTGGTGTTTCTTAGAACTATTGTTTGTTTAAAATTATACAATTCGGCGTACTGCTACCGTACCAAGTTAAACAGTTTAAAAAATCTTGTAACTATCACTTAATTTCACGAAAGAACAATACCTACTGCTGACGCTTACTTTTGTGTTACCATTTTCGCTGCAAAAAATCTCATCAAACCAGATTTATTGATCCTCCGGCAGCGTGCTTCCTCTCGACCCGGACAGGCATAAGCATAAGCATAGGTGCCCACCCGCAGTTGCTACTCCGTTATTGACCAGGACCTCCAGAAGTTACATCCACGAGCCGTGGAAGATAAGTGGGTGCTATCTTTCCTCGCTTCGCAACTTCTCAAAGGCCCCTATCATGCTGATCAATACCGGCGCCGGCCACGACCAGTGGTAGGGTCACGGGGAAGTGGATGGGAATGTTAGTCCGATACTTGAGTGATAGAGACCGCCCAATCGACTGCTTCTCCGACAAAGTATCACATGAGTTTTGAGGGGGTTAGTAGATGGGTATGAGGTCAGGATTCACGAGTGGCAGTGATGTGACCATGAGCATTTTGTTTATCGGTTGAAATTTTAAATCTTAGGCAGCCGGCTGCGGAAAGATAAATAATTGATTATTTAAAAAGTTTGTTTTAATCGAACGCGTGCCAACCGAGCGGTAGTGCTATGGGCTGGGCTTATCAGTATATTTTTACTGTTGGTACAATTAAGATAACGCGAGCAAATGTCAAAAATAGTAGATGAGTTAATACTAAAGCTGCCAGTTGGAATAAATTATTACGATCAACGAATATAAACGAAAAGAAAACAGGACACCACGTAACCGATTGTAATGAAATTAAAACAATAACTTAAACGAACTTAACCGGCGGCGTGCCTTCCTATCAACGATGATAAAAGAAGGACTTATAAATTTAAAATATAAAAAGACTCCAAAAAATACGTTGCATAGTAACCGCGAAGTCCCGCTACTCACAATCGAATCCGAAAGATAGCTATCTAGAATTTTAAATATAGTATTAATTCGACCGCGATCCTCCAGAAATTCTTCGTCGGCGTGCCTTCCGATCAACGGTGATGTAAGAAGGGTTTTATTCATTAAAATGATTTTATATCATAAGCCTTAAAACATATTCGTCGGCGTGCCTTCCGATCATCGATGATATAGAAAGGACTTAATCCAGCAATACGACTTGCTTGTCTCGAAAAAAAAAGAATTCGGATCGTTTCTATCGAAAACTATGTAAAGAGGACAAAAATAAACTCATTGGCCAACGAACGCGCGAACTAAAAATAAAGAAAAAAGAAGAAGAAGAAGACCAATCACCCCATGCACACAAACAACGACACAAAAGAGATGAAAACAACACGAATCAGAAGAAATCCAATCACCCCATGTACACAAATAGCGACACAAAAGAGATGGAAAATAACACGAAAAAACAGGACTGCGCGTCCACACAGGCACCGCACTACTGATGCCATTATTTAATTATAATGACCAATCACCCCATGCACTCGAACAGCGACACAAAAGAGACGGAAAATAGCACGAAAAAACAGGACTGCGCGTCCACACAGGCACCGCACTACTGATGCCATTATTTAATTATAATGACCAATCACCCCATGCACTCGAACAGCGACATAAAAGAGACGGAAAATAACACGAAAAAAAAAACAGGACTGCGCGTCCACACAGGCACCGCACTACTGATGCCATTATTTAATTATAATGACCAATCACCCCATGCACTCGAACAGCGACATAAAAGAGACGGAAAATAACACGAAAAAAAAAACAGGACTGCGCGTCCACACAGGCACCGCACTACTGATGCCATTATTTAATTATAATGACCAATCACCCCATGCACTCGAACAGCGACATAAAAGAGACGGAAAATAACACGAAAAAAAAAAAACAGGACTGCGCGTCCACACAGGCACCGCACTACTGATGCCATTATTTAATTATAATGACCAATCACCCCATGCACTCGAACAGCGACATAAAAGAGACGGAAAATAACACGAAAAAAAAACAGGACTGCGCGTCCACACAGGCACCGCACTACTGATGCCATTATTTAATTATAATGACCAATCACCCCATGCACTCGAACAGCGACATAAAAGAGACGGAAAATAACACGAAAAAAAAAACAGGACTGCGCGTCCACACAGGCACCGCACTACTGATGCCATTATTTAATTATAATGACCAATCACCCCATGCACTCGAACAGCGACATAAAAGAGACGGAAAATAACACGAAAAAAAAAAAACAGGACTGCGCGTCCACACAGGCACCGCACTACTGATGCCATTATTTAATTATAATGACCAATCACCCCATGCACTCGAACAGCGACACAAAAGAGACGGAAAATAACCCGAAAAAAAAACAGGACTGCGCATCCACACAGGCACCGCACTACTCGCACTCGAACAGCGACACAAAAGAGACGAAAAATAACACGAAAAAACAGGACTGAGCGTCCACACAGGCACCGCACTACTGATCTGCTTCCTCTCGACCCGGACAGGCGGTAATAAAGAAATTCATGCCATTTCAATAAAAAAAAAACTGTTCAAATAACAAAAAGTGTTAAGAAGATTCCCTTCTTAAAAAGTCAATTTTTGCATAAGGATTTAATAACAGTTTCTGTTATCATAACAAAACTTGCTATTGGCCTGATATTAGTTGAAAGCCAAAACAACTTCGGAATAACATTTTTTGTTATGGAAAAAGTTACTCCAACTGTTATTGGGATGATCAAATTAGTAAGAGTAACAAAGATTCGTTCCAAGAATAACTAAAAGTCTGTTATTACTATAATCTTATAACAAAAAAATCATAACGACGAATAACAAATTTTGTAAATGAACATAAAATGTTTTTGGCCTAGTATTTTCTAATAACAAAAAATGTTATTCCCAAGTTATTTCCGCCTGCTCGGGGATGCTTTTTCCTCTTCCTTTAACAAGGAGGATTATTTATGTTTTTCCTCCACATTCACTGGTCAAGCGGGAAAACCTGCAGCAGTGCAACTTTTTGCCTTTCCCGCACCGAAAGGAGGTCGTCAATATAATTCAATCGGGAAATTGGAACACACAAAGTTGCGAGCAAAAGTTGATGAAAAACAAAAAAAAATGTTTCTTGTTTTGTAATATTTTTTTTTAAAATGCTTTCTTTTCTCTTTTTTCTTGCAGTATGTCACGGAAAAAATGGGTGGTGCCGAGGGCACCAAACTCGACCTGGACTTTATGGAAATGGAAAGAGTAAGTTGTTCGTTTTCTATCGCTGATATTTTAAGGATTTTCTTTGAATATAGTTAGCAAATTGCAAGGAGTACAAGTTAAGATAGGGATTTCAGCTTGTAGTAAGCTGTTTGGTTCGTGACATTATACAACATTTTCTAACGTTTTTCCAGAAAACAGACGTCACCGTAGAACTGGTCGAAGAGTTGCAAGCAAAAACGAAAGAATACTTGCAACCAAATCCGACGGCCAGAGCGAAGATGGCAGCGGTCAAAGGTATTTCTAAATTATCAGGTCAAGCTAAAAGTAATACTTATCCACAACCAGAAGGTATATTGGCCGACTGTATGCTGACATACGGTAAAAAGCTCGGCGAAGACAGTATCTTCGGTAAGTGTGCCCATTTCCGACGTTTGTCGCCCTTTTCGTTGTCGTTTCTTTCCTTTTTGCGATATAAATATCAATATAAATATAACACAACTCACACACACATATATATAAGTAAGCGCTTTGATAGCTTTTAACACACCCACACTCACATATGTCTATATTATCAAAAAAAAAAATAAAACCCGGAAGAAAGATTGTCCACTTGTCCCGATTTCCCCCCTTCTTTTTTGTTGAATGATCTTATTATTTTTCTCTATTGATTTCTCTGAACCCGCCGTGAGCTAATCAGCTAACAGTGCGAAATTGCCCCCTTC
Source organism: Culex pipiens pallens (assembly GCF_016801865.2). Lineage (NCBI taxonomy): Eukaryota > Metazoa > Arthropoda > Insecta > Diptera > Culicidae > Culex > Culex pipiens. The sequence goes on from NC_068938.1 coordinate 201,809,546, forward strand.
TCTCACTTTTGTTTTATGTACATAGCCCAGACATATGCTCAAGAGTGTGCGTGTTTTCCTCTGTGTGTGTGTGACAAACACGATATGTTTTGTCAAGCGTGCAAATCAGCGTGTACAGGCAGCCTCAATGTTCACTAAATGTCACCGCTGACGGGCAAATAATTCGCTTAAAGAAAGGTGTCAGAGCACTTAAAATAAAAATACATCAAAATCAACAAAAAAATAAACTTTGACACCTTTCTCCCCTAAAACATCTTGACCATTGACAATCTATAGAGATTAACCCAACCCCAAGCTAACCAAGAAGCCGTGTGTGTGTCATCTATTAACCCATTTCTATACTCTTATACTAGCGAGACTGAGACAGGTTATCGGGCTTAGTGTGAGGAGGAAGAAGAAAACCGCAAAACGTCTTATTCTCCCTTTTTTCCATTCTAAAATGCTAAGCTCTTTGAACGAACTAGTTATCGTTGTTACTACAAGTTGATACCTTTATGTTTTTTTTGTTTTGTTTTTGGTTTCCTTATGCGATCATCGTTTTCCTCTTTGGTTTTGCACTGTTAAACAAAAGTTGAATTACTGTGAGTTGAAAATGTGAAGATGCCAATTTAACTTTGTTTTGAAGTAATTATACATTATTTAATCTGTAAAAAATGAAATACATGGAAAGTATGGAAATGTTACGTGTTTCTTATGTAAAATTATACTTCATTTTTGTTTGTATAAGAAAAAACTGTAAAATTTCACATAGAAAACGGAGTAGAAATAAATTACTAAAAATGTAATGTAATTTTATTGTCTACTCTCTAATTTAGATAAAATGACATAAAAAGAGATTAATTTACATCGGCCAATTGAATTCATTTTAAATTAAACAAACCTAACCCGACAAACTTCGTCTTGACGTAAAGCTGAGTCGTTTATTCAGCCTCCTGTGGTCAAAATTTGATTTTACGCAAATTTTCCCATACAATCTGCAGATGCTCCGGAATCGGTCCCAGAGTGGCCAAAGTGGTAATTTTTTTGGCACATTATCCTTCCTTGGGCTTACACGAACCTAACGCAACAAAAAGTGCCTTGATCCGACATTCCGTGTTCAACTGATTCGCGTTCGAGCAAAACCATCGATTTTTTTTATATATAGAATAACATGTAGAAAATGAAATTTCATTGAAAAAGATGGAAATTTTACATGTTTCTTTTGTAAAATAACACTGTTATTTCACATCACAAATTGAGTAAATGACAAAATGTCTTTTTTTATGTTATTTTATGTTCCTCGCTTAAAAAAATTACAGAGAAGAGGTAAATTTACATCTGACAATTTTCCAATTTTCACAAAATGAATGAAACTACAGCGATTCGAAAATTTGAAGATGTTAATTTGCCTTTGTGTTAAAGTAATTTTACATGAATTAACGAGTAGCAAAATAATTTCAGCGAAAAGGATTAAAACTTAACATGTTTTTTTATGTAACATTTTTTTTACTGTTTCACTTCATATCACAAACTGAGTAAAATTACATTAGCGTTTACAAATTTTCGTTTTCTCTAATTAATTAGGATAAAATAACATTAAAAAAGAGGTTAACTTTCATCGATAAATTAGAGTAATTTTGCATGAATTTAACATGTACACAACGAAATTACATGCAAAAGGATGCAAATTTTACATTTTTTTTTATGTAAAACTGAACTGTTATTTCACATCGCAAAACTGTAAAACTGCGTTGTAAAAGTTTACCTTTTTCAAAGCAATTTTATTTTTCACTCTTAAATAAATTAAACTAAAATGAGGTAAATTTACATCTGCCAAACTTTCAACTCGCCGTATATTTTACCTTTTTTAACTGTGTGCTTCACATATACACATGCTTAGTACCCCTGATAGTTCTTATTGACCAATAGTGTCTGTAGTGTTCATCTCTCCTTGTAGTGGTTCCTTGATCTTGTTTTTTACATTGAGTACAAGTTTTACACAAATTTGATGGAACTAATTTAAACTTAAATTTTTCAAAGATTATTTTTACCATAAATGAGTGTGACCTTAAAAAAGGCCTAAAAATTTATTCAATCCATATATTTTGAGAAGATATCCTTAGAACAAAAGCTTTCAAAAAATTCCTGAGTCTTGAGATTGAATTGCGTTTGGCTGTATTTCCGAATTTTATAAAGTTTGCTCAAAATAAAACGGTGATAAAATTATCTGATTTTTTCGTTTTTTTTTTAATTTTGAAATTCAGTCTATCATTTCAAAAGATCGTAATATTGAATATTTGGTCCTTATAAAATGTTAGTCTCAGGGAAGGGAAATAAGAACCTGCACTTGAAGTAAGGTAACTTTGATAAGCACCGCACTTTAAAAAAATCAAGTGCGGTGCTTGGTGCTACAATGAAAAACTGGTGTTTAAATTCTGTCGTGTTTCAAAGTATTGTAAAGAGTTTTAAAGAAGGAATCGAACAAGTGAAATTACGGGGAAAAGGCCACACTTGAAAGCTGGTTTTGTTTTCTCCATTTTGATTATTTTTTTTACCAATTTCCTAATTTGCGTAATTTAGATACTTGACCTGCAGACAATGAAAATATTTCTTCATATTTCCACGGATCAAAATAGTGCACAAAAAACACTTTAGAAGGGTTTGGAACAGCAGGGGAAGGCTTTTTTTATTCGTCTGAGAATAGACAAAATTTTTATTCACCTTTGCCAACACTTTAAAAAAAGCACAGATTCTTCATCGCACCTCACTTTTCGAGAGGAAACCGATTTCGCCTTTGTGTAAATTGATTTTGAATAAATATTCTTTAAAAATCAGTGGAAAAATAAGCACCTTCAACCTGAGGTGCTTATAATAAGCACCAAAAAAACTGGGGGCAGGTGACAACTAAAGCACAGCACCCTTGACTTTTTACAAAACTGGGTGGCTAAGTTCGTTCCCTGGTTAGTCTTCATTCCCATTTTTTAAATAAATTTTTATGAATACAACAACCAATTGATTTACATTCTTCGTTTTATTGAAAATCGATTTAAATTTGGATAATTAAAGATAATTAATAATAAAGACACTTAAAAAAATTTAGTTTTCCACATATTTTGCCGATACAAATAAGAAAAAACTTACCAAAAAAATTAATAAATAAATAATGATAATAATAAATGAATATGCTCCAAGGTTTGTTGAAATAAGATGTAAAAATTGAATCGCTTATAAAACTTTTGAGCTATTTTTTCATGCGTTTTAGTAATCTTGTTTTTTTTTTCTTCTTTTTGATTTTCACTTTATTCATCTAAATCTACTTTTCTCAATTCCAATGCATCTCCATTTAACTCGCTTCACACAACAGCACACAATGTACACAATTGTTATGTTTTCTGTTTCCTTCAACCAAAACGGACCAATTTGAGGCTAGGCAAAACGTCCTTGAATCGATTTTTCTTGGAGAGCTTCCAAATTCCGACCAACGCGTACGAAAGGACCAACAAACTACACAGAGACGATTTAGTTTATCCGAGGAAAAAAAACAACAGATGCTTCTTCTCGTGCTTTCCACCACTCTCCCTATCTCTCACCTTTTCAAAGTTAGGATACTACTTCACTTTTGTCCACGTGAATGTGCTCGAAATACTAACCTACCCTCTAATCACTCTCACTACTTGCTGTGTAATTTCTGTGAATGGCTCATGAATCGCTCTCCATGGTGTTTTTTCTTTTTCTTTTACGTTTTTATTTCGATCAATGTGTACAACACTATTTTCAAAACATTTTTCATTTTTTCGTCTTTCCTACCTTAGTTTTAAGTTATCTGGATGTCACTTTTCTGTCACGACCCTGTCGGGATGCCCCTCCCGGCCGGGCTTCGTTGCGTTTCCGAATAACTAAGTTTTCTTTTTTCTCCCGTTTGCTTTATTTCATCCCTATCCGAACAATCAAAACCAACCAAAAAACCAACATGAATTCTACCTATTTCCTGCGAAACCCGAACAACACAAAACTGTGTCATCCTGCGTCACGTCGCGTCGTATTCCAACCTATGCAGCAAATGCCCTCGTTGAGATGGGCGATTCGCTCAAACAGATGGCCGATGTGAAGTACTCGCTTGACGATAACATCAAGCAGAACTTCCTCGAGCCACTGCACCAGCTGCAGACCAAGGACCTGAAGGAGGTTATGGTGAGTAGAACATGGATCGTTTTATTTTGTAATGTGTTAGTTGCTCGGACAAGCAAAGCCCAGCAAAACAATGTTAACAATGTGTCAGCAATGAGTCTATCCTACTCACGGAAAAGAAAATCTGAATAAATATAAATAAAAAAAAACAAACGTCGACGCTATTATGGACTCTTTGACTATGGACGAACTAATGATGCAAATTTCATTCAAATAAAAATTACAAAAAAATAATTTGCAAAGAAATAGTTTATTTTTGGGAGAATTCCTCTGTTTTTATTCAATTTATCATCTCCAAATGTAGATTCGAAAAAAAGATGAATGTTTTATTTTAATAAGTTTAGAACTTTTGTTTTCAAGAAATCTATAAAAAATGATTATTGTTAAACAAAAAATCTAGGGTTTGTTCGAATATTCCTTAAGTCTGTAAATTTATCGCTTCTCCAAAAAGTCTAAAAACGTTCGAAAACTGTTTTTTAAAGGTTTACTCTAATGCTTTCGTGAACGAAAAAGCATGCCTAACCGATGAAACAATGCATTTTATTAAGATAAGAAGGTTTTTGCGATTGAAATTTGGATTTTTCATCTGAAAATTGGAAAACTTACAACAATCCAGTACCAGATTTGGTGTAAATTAAAAAAACGAATACAGTCCAGACTCGATTGTACGAAGGCCTCAGAAAAATTTCACTTCGGGTAATCAAACCAGGAAAAAAAATTCGTTGCCTTTTTTTTGATTGTCAAGCATAACGTGTGACCTATAAACTACACTAAATTGGTTTAAATATTTTAAATCCAAGATGGCGGCCAATATAACGGTTATGAATTATAAAAATATGCATTTTATTATTTAATAGAAATCTAGAGTTTTTTTTAATCGATCCTATAAACATATAAAAGACAATAGTTTATAACTAGAACTCTTCGTTCATAATTTTTGAGGTAACACTCAAACTGTTTTTTTTTTTGTAAAGTGGTCTAAAGGTCAAAATTTTTAAAAACCGGTAGTGAGACTCGATTTCCCAGACAATTTCACATAAAAGTCTCCATATTCACCATTGTCCTATGTCCAATCCTTGGGAAGATACAGTGGTTTTAAAAATAAATATGTTGAAAAATGTTTTTTTTTCTGGTTTTTGGTTACGAGCTTTCCAGTAAAAATATTAACGAGACTGAAAAACCAAGTCTGTCAAATAGAAATTGCCAAAAACCACAAAAAAACCCGTTTTTTTCAACATATTTATTTTTAAAACCGCTGTATCTTCCCAAGGATTGGACATAGGACAATGGTCAATATTGAGATTTTTATGTAAAATTGTCTGGGGAATCGATTCTCACTATCGGTTTTTGCAAATTTTGATGTTAAGAGCACTTTTGAAAAAAAAAAAAACAGTTTCAGTAAATGATTTTTGTATTTTTTTTAGGAGAGAAATTTTTCGTCAGACTTTTGGTAACATTTTAGGGTGTTTCCTCAAAAATTTTGAACGAAAAAAAAATCGTGACATCACCTTTAAATTTTAGTTTTAGACTTAAAAATCAAAAAATCTCATAAAAGTCCCGTGTACTTTTGTTTCAGTGTATTTTTTCACAAACCCCGTCCAATTTCCTAAAAGTTTGTCTTAGACCACTTTTTGATACTACGCAACGGCTTCGAGATACAGTAATTTTTAAATTGCAAAATACAAAAATATTTAAATACCTTACGCCCTTCTCAAATGTTCTTTTCGAGTACTATTGGCTCCATAAACACAAAAAAAGGCTTATATAGGCCTAGGATAACATGGATAACATTAAAACAAGAAAAAGAAAAAAAACGAAAGAATTTTTTTTGATGGTGATTCGATTATCCGGATAATTGATGCTTCGGATAATCGAGTCTAGACTGTTTAAAAAAAATGGGATGGTCCAAATGCCAAAGTGGACATTTTTTTTTATTCTCAAACGTGATTCGAGAACAAAGTTCTCCGATCAGGTTCAAAATATTTCTGGGGGTTCCTTGGCCGAAATAATTAGACCGGTATTTTTGTTTGACCATTAGGGTGACCTACGCCGTGTTAGGGTGATCCGAAAAATGGCAATTTTCGTCGATTTTCGCAAAAAACACCTTTTTTCAAAAATCATAACTGTGTGCCATTTCAACCGATTTAAGCTGTCTTGGATGCAAATGAAAGCCCAAGCAACATTTTTTTCCAGGAGTTCTACAAGGGCTCTTCAATATAGCTACAGCATAGCAGTTTGGACCGCGGTAGGATAATACTCTCTTCAAAACTTCTTTAGGAGTTTGGAAGAGAACTTGAAGAGAGTTTTATCCTACCGCGGTCCAAACTGCTATGCTGTAGCTATCTTGAAGGGCTCTTGTAGAACTCCTGGAAAAAATGTTACTTGGGAGGGTATTAGATAGGCTTTAAGTCAGGGGTGACCAAAGTATGGCCCGCGGGCCAAACGTGGCCCGCGAGGTTATATTTTGTGGCCCGCGGACCCATTTTGGATGATCATATAAAATAACCCGTTGACTACTTGTAAAGAGATTTTAAATTAAGGTTTACTTTAAACATTTATAAGCGAATCTTTTTTTTTATTTTTTGATAATATAAAAATAATTAGGATGTATCAATATTTTGATCCCCACAGTTCAAAACATTGAATAATTAAAAAAATATCACACGATTTAATCGTCAAAACTTCCATCAAACATTTTTGGAAATATTTAAAAAACGTTCAAGTTTGACTTAGGTAAAATTCTGTAATAGTTGCAAAAATATATGTTTTCTTTATTAATTTGCAAATCATAATGACCCTTTTATGAACTGACCCTCAAACTTACATTGCATTTCCTTCGGGATTCGAACTCATTACAGTTAGATGACGAATCTGGTTGACTAACAACTGATATAATCAGACAAAATGTGGAAATCGAAGGATCAAGTTTGTTGCAACTATGTTACAAAGCTTTCGTCGACAAACCCACCCTTCCCCATTATTAAAAAATTTCCTCGAAAAACCAGAAGCAAACATATATTTTCAAAAAACTTCAAAACTTAAAAAAAATTAAGTGTAATCAGCTGAAATTAATTAAATATGCATTCCTTTGCATTTAAAATCATTAAAGCATGTTTGGGTTTATTAAAAATAATTTGAAATTTAGTGTATTTTCGATGAAATAAATGTTGAAATTCTGGCTCTCAACGATTTTTCATTAGCCACACTAAACTTAAAGATAAAATTACGCCTGAATTTCGATGAATTTTTCAATTGTAATGTCACCATTTTAGAAATATAAAAACATTTTTTATTATTTTTTTTTTTTAAACACAAGTACATTCAGCTAAAAACTTTTTTTTTCAAATACCTGAAACAATAAAATCAACAATACCGACAAAAAACCGTTATTTTGAGGTTTCCATTATTTTGAATTGACATTTTTTGAAATCTTTTAAATTAAAATAACGTTATTTTTTTTTAATAACCTTTTTTGTAAATTTGGCCCGCAAGCTCATTTGAGCTTCAAATTTGGCACGGCCTACAAAAACTTTGGGCACCCCTGCTTTAAGTGAAAAATAGTGAGAAGTTTCAAATATCTAGCCCAGCATTTGAAAAGGTCTTATTAAAATTTGAAATGTTTTGAAAGTCTCGGAACCAAAGAGCCTATGTCTGAAATTATTTTTAGCGAATCCCTCGAATAATTTAACATAACATCAGAAAAATGAAAAAAAAAAATGTGAAGTCATGTTTTTAATATTTCGAGATACGAATTTTTGAATATAAAAACTGGGTTTTTCGACGCGCCCCGCGCAGGAATGGGAAAATGACGAAAACGAAAAAAATCGACCTTTTTCACTAAAACTGCGTTAACTTTGAAATCAAAGCGATGATGTTTGGGTAGCAAAAGATGTTTTAGGTGCTTTTTTCTCAACCCTCGATTCCAATGAAATTTTGTATAAACTACTCGATAAAGACATTTGACAAGGGCGTAAGTGTTTGAAAAATTTTTGAATTTCTTAATTTAAATATTGCTGTACCTCGAAGCCGTTGCATCGTGTCTAAAAGTAGCCAAAGATAAATTTGTAGGAAATTTGACGGGCTTTCCGAGAAAAATAAAATACACTGAAAGAAAAAACACGTCTCTTTTATGAGATTTTTTGATTTTAAAGTTTATAAGTCAAATTTGAAGGTGAGCCCCCCCCCCCCCTCTCCCCCAACTGCGTTACGTAATAAAAGAACGGTCCCTAAACTGATTACATTACTCATAAGTTATAACATAACTGAAAACAGATTTTTTTTTCAGTGTAGTTCAGTAGATGGTAGTAACCTGGATAGTAAATTTTTAGCTTAAATCATCAAAACAACGAGTTATATTGAAATGTGGTCAAAAACAAAATTATGGGAAAGACGCAACATTTGATTCACAAAAAAATATACAGGTCAACGCTAAAGTTTTAAGGTTATCGCAATTTAAGTAAAAAAAGGTAGATTTTCCGTTTTCGTAATTTTTTTTCGAGCCATGCTGTTTCCGTGGGGAATTTCTGAATTGTCATAATTTAATCCAACTAGCATATTCCACTTGTCGAAGATCATTTGAATCGGTTATTTGCAAAATATAAAGGGATATTGTATCTACCTGGGCTATTTTCCTTATTTCTGAAATCATAAAAAAATATTTGTGAAGGCGTTAAATCAAATTCATCGACCGGCACTGAATTATTTTCACTTCTCTTTTGAACTCACGAATAAAATGTTCAACACCAAGCGTCTCCTTCAAACCGTTTTTCTCCAATTTATTTTCATGGAGACGCCCTATAGTTTTCTCTTCAAAAGCTCTTTCCCGCAACAATCTTTCTCTTTTTTTTGCTCGGTTGCACACTTGTAGTTGCCTGGTCGGTTTCTACCACATCACCCAAAGCAACGACAAGAACTTCCACTTCTGAATGTGTCCTTCAAGTCGAGAAGTTTGTGGCCTCAAGTGAATACACTTGTTAATGCCTCAACGCTGGTACGTGGTACGACTTTCTAACAGGGAAAACGCATAAACCTACAGCGTGCAACATTGTTTTATTTATCTTTCCTGGTAGCCCCGAGGGATGTACACACTAGCTTCCACTTGCTTTGAAACTTTGGTTATGTTTGCTTACTGCAGTTTAGTTCAGCGTTTTGAATGTCGGGTGAAAAACAAAACAAAAAACTTTTTTGAGGTAAATTTTTGTATGATTTGAAAGTTTTTTTTTTTAGTTCATAATAGTTTGAACAAAATGTGACAACATCATTAAAACCGCATAAATACTTCGAGGCAAACTTACAGTTGGTGCAAATTGTGCCACCAAACTAACCTTTACCACCTACTCACTAAAGTGCCTCAAACAGTTTTCCATTCTTGGGCACGAACAAAAAAAAACAGAGTCACTTTCGCTGTTCATCACGAAAGCCTTCAGGGTCTTCTGATGCTTGTCTGAATTGCCTTCGACATTTAGAAACAATGAAAATGTCGCTTTTCGCTCCGCTAAATGTCATACCACTTTGCTCAGTTAATTAATTGTTTCCGTTTATTTTCCCCCTTTTCATGCTCTCTCTCTTCGGATGCTGCTGTTCTTATGGAATGTACAAAAAAAATATGCAAAAAAAAAATCCTCAACTGAATAAAATAAAAATCTACAGCATCATCGTAAAAAATTGCAAGGACGACGTCTTGATTTCGATTGCAAAAAGCGACGACAAGCAAAAGGTGAGTACGACAACATTCCTTTCCCCCCTTGAACGATTTCTTCGCTGCTAAACCTTCCCAGAAAAAAAATGGGAGGAAAAACATCCCCCCTTCTACATTCCCCCACCCTTCCTGTTCGGGGTAATAAGGAACTCGAGTGAGAAAAGCGGAGCATGAAAATAGCCAGCATTCCGGCGAGATGAGTGTTGCGCCGGTTGCCTACCTTCCAGAGGCGAAGTGTTCTTGAAGGTGAAGAAGCTGGGCGCAATAAAAAAGAAAGAAATACAGAAAGAAAAAATCTCGACGGAGGTACATTTTTCTCTGATTCGAATGGGAAATTCCGGCGTGCTGGCGCTGGCATTGCCAAGTGCATAAGAAATGTGCGTTCCGTGCGATGCAAATGGAAGATGTTTATCGGGAGATAAAGGTTGAATCTTTTGGAGTAAATCTTCTTTTTTATACCGTTTTCATTAGGCTTTTGATTTCTGTGTACTGATCAAAATAGATCCTTTCTCTAATTACACCGACCAACAAAATTTCTGCGCAGCCTCAACTCGAGGGAAAACATAAATTTTGGGGTCCTGCACCCAAAACTGGCAGCGCTAGTCCGAGAGAATGATGGTCTCGAGTCGAGAGAATAGTGGTACCATTCACGGACGCAGAGAACACAGCTCGAGATGGGCGATAGAACTATTCTCTCGAGGTTCATTTGCAAAAAAAGTTCATCCGTCAAACAAAAAACCAAAAGTGTCGACAACGGGAATCGAACCAGAGACCTTTGACAAACCAAACCAATGACTTAGCTGCGTCGGCCACCACAACTTGGTGACCAAGGAGAAGTCAGAAGTCGATGTATGACACTTGTTGGAGATTTATTGATTCAACTAACGAATGAACTCATTTGTTATGATGGTGTGAGTTGGTAACATTATTCTATCGATTTTGGCACTGAGCCCTCAATAAATTTTGAGAGAACGATTATCTCGACTCTGAATTTTGGGTGTGAGAAATGTTAGCAATTTATTTTTTTTCAGAAACATTTAGTCTGGGCTGAATGGTTTTTCTCCAACGTTTGTTTGGAGGATCAGGGCGGTGCAATTTTTGGATTGTATGCAAAAGCGACGAACCGATCAAATTCTTCATTCAAACTTTGGAGAAAAACCATTCGGCCCAGTCTAAATATAAAAAAAATCAAATTACAGGTGTTTCTGGGGACCTAAAAGTGCATGCTTCTCCTCGCGTTGAGCCTGCGCAGTAAAAATAAAAATCGAATTTGCAATCAAAAAGTACTTAAGTAAAATTTTGCTAAAGTGCACCGTTTTCAAGTCAAAGCCATTTTTAGGTAACTTTTTTGAAAATAGTCGCAGTTTTTCATTTTTTAAAATAAGTACCCAAGTTTGCCCACCTTTGAAAAAAATATTTTTGAAAGGCTGAGAAAATTCTCTTTGTTTTGCTTTTTTGCACTTTGTTGATACGACCCTTAGTTACTGAGATATTGCCATGCAAAGGTTTTAAACCAAACATTCAATATTACGCCTTTTTGAAATCTCAGTCTTGATTTAAACATATTGAAAATATTGTTTTTGTAAAGATCGGAAAATTTTACGAATGTTTCATATTTTAACATTGTAAACCGGACCATTAGTTGCTGAGGTGGTTGTTTTCGTGAAACTTAGAATACAATTTTCCTGTTTTTAAACCTTTGCATGGCAATATCTCAGCAATTAAGGGTCGAATCAAACAACAACAACAATTAAGGGTTGAATCAACAAAGTCAGATCATCTATCAAAATAAAAATAGTTTTTTTTTGCAAATCAAATTTTAGTGACAAAAAGTTAACCCTTTCCTGCCCAAATTTTTATTTCGAATTTTTTTATTTTTCCCGTGTTCATAAGGTAATTTTGAGCAACTTTTGTTCTGCGAAAAACTTTACTTCTCTTGTTTTATGTTTTTCTTGTTTTATTTTTAGTATTTTAATTTGCATTTAGGCCGTTGCACTCCCCCCCCCCTCCCCCCCCCCCCTCCCCCTCCATTTCAATGTTGGCCTGAATAATCAGGAGGCAATTTTTTTTTTTCAAAAAACTTCAAAATGTTAATGAAAATTTAAGATTAATAAACTGAAAACCAGTTAACATGCATTTTCCCGCGTTTATAATTATATTCAGCATGTTTGACCTCCTTTGTAAACATTTGAAATTTTCATGAAATAACAATGTACAGTCCCACGAAAAGTTTTTTTTTTTGCGAAAAAAATTCCATCTATACCTCGATATTTTCAAAACTAATGATTGGAAAGCAACTGTACGCCTGCAAAATGTCTTTTAAAAACTTTTTTTATTCTTATGTTAAAACCTAGGCTTGTAATTTAAATTTTTATATTTGTTTATTTATTTTTTTTCGATTTTGGTCAGAGCCGAGGGACGTAAACTTCAAAAAATATTTGTTTTTGTTTTTTAGTATTTGGCCTATTCTACTACCTAATATACAGCAATTCCCTACGAAAACAGCATGATTCGAAAAAAAAGTTCTCCGATCGGGCTCAAAACTTTTCTGGGGTTTCCTTGGCCGAAATAATTAGACCCGTATTTTTTTGTTTGGCCATGAGGGTGACCTACTCCGTGTTAGGGTGGTCCGAAAAATAGCAATTTTCGCAAAAACCACTTTTTTCTAAAAATCATATCTCCGCGCCATTTTATCCGATTTTAGCTGACCTAGACGCAAATGAAAGGTGATTAGTTTTGCTAATTGGGAAAAATAGTAAGAAGTTTCATAAATCTAGCTTAACATTTGAAAAGGTCTTATGAAAACATAAAATGCTGTTTTGAAGGTCTCGGGACTAAAGGGCTTATGTCTGAAAATATTTTTATCGGATTCCTCGGAAAATTTCACATAACATATCAAAAAATGGTGAAGTTTTGTTTTCAATACTCTGAGATACGATTTTTTGAAAAGAATTTTAATTCAATATTTTTAAATTCTTGAATACAACAATAATTTGATCATTTATCAAAATCCATAAAATAACTAAATTGCAAAAAAAAGATAAATAATACTTACATCTGTAGTGAAAAAAGTTTTAGTGAAAAAAGTCGATTTTTCCCGTTTTCGTCATTTTCTTATTTTTGCACGTGGCGCGTCGAAAAACCCAGTTTTTATTTTCAAAAAATCGTATCTCAGAGTATTGAAAACATGACTTCTCAATTTTTTTTTTATATATTATGTGAAATTTTCCGAGGAATCCGATAAAAATATTTTCAGACATAGACCCGAGACCTTCAAAACATCATTTCAAGTTTTCATACGATCTTTTCAAATGTTAAGCTAGATTTTTGAAACTTCTTACTATTTTTTCCAATTAGCCAAACTAATCACCTTTCATTTGCGTCTAGGACAGCTAAAATCGGATGAAATGGGGCGGAGTTATGATTTTTTGAAAAAAGTGGTTTTAACGAAAATTGCTATTTTTCGGACCACCCTAACACGGTGTAGGTCACCCTAATGGCCAAACAAAAAAATACGGGTCTAATTATTTCGGCCAAGGAACCCCCAGAAAAGTTTTGAGCCCGATTGGAGAACTTTTTTTTCAAATCATGCTGTTTTCGTGGGGAATTGCTGTATAATTACATTTTGCCTATCTATTTTTTTCATGTTTTTACAGTCACTCTTTCAATTTTTTGCTTGTTTTTCACATTTTCTGCTATAGAATGGCACCATTGTAATTTAAAATGTAAAAAAATGCAAGAGGCATAGTCTGGGACACTAGTAAAATTACTGCATACTTCTTTTTACTTAAAATATAGAAAATGTTAGTAAAAACACAGCCAAAGTTGACCCCTAAAAAATTACATTTTTAAAAACATTGGCAAAGTCACATAAAACAAGTCAAACCTCCAACCTTAAAATTTCTTAAAATTTAAAGAGTTCTTCTTTCTAATGCACATTGGTCCAGATCGCAAAAGTAAGTGGAAAATTTATTTTCAGAAAAATTGTGAAGTTTTGGAGCTCTGGTGTCTTCAGAAGAGTTGTTGCCAAGGGCTAGGGGCAACTTTTGGTTTGGTTGAAAATTAGGGTGGTTCACGATTAGGGTGATTTTAAAAATCTAACTTTACAGGAATATTTTTGGGAATTTTGTTGTCTTCTAAAAAGTTGTTGGTCTTGCCAATCCAAGCGACTTTGTCGAAGACACCAAAATTTTATCTCGTAATCTACGCCTTCTATGACCAAATTTATAGAAAGCATCTGAGCAAACCTTCAAAAATCAGTTTTTTGAACGTGGCTTAGCTTTAGAGAAAAGTGATTTTCTGAGCACTTTTAGAGCTCTAAAAAACGAACATTTTTATTTTTTGACATGTCAATTTGAACTTAAGGGTCAAAAGTTACAGCCATTTTAAGGTTAAAAAAGATGCAAATTTAAAACTTAAATATCTCGGAAAGGCGCAAGCCAAATTTTAAGCACCAGGTTGCATTTGAAAGAGGAGATCTAGCACTACAAACGCTGAAAAAATCTCAGGGGTGTTTTTCTTTAAACTCGAGATATCTTCATTCGAAAAAGTCTAATTTTCAAGGGAAAACCATATGGGACCACCCTAACGAAATTCTAAAATTGTTTAAATATATGTTTTTCCATGTAATTTTGCCCATTGAATCTGAATTTTCCCTCAGAATTGATCCAAAGTGTCGAAAAATCGAATTTTTGGTCATACTTTGGGTTTCCTTGTAAAATTATCATATAACCCATATTACCTTAAAATGGCTGTAACTTTTGACCCTTAAGTTCAAATTGACATGTCAAAAAATAAAAATGTTCGTTTTTTAGAGTTCTAAAAGTGCTCAGAAAATCACTTTTCTCTAAAGCTTAGCCACGTTCAAAAAACTGATTTTTGAAGGTTTGCTCAGATGCTTTCTATAAATTTGGTCATAGAAGGCGTAGATTACGAGATAAAATTTTGGTGTCTTCGACCACGTTGCTTGGAAAGCCCAACAACTTTCTAGAAGACAACAAAATTCTCAAAAATATTCCTGTAAAGTTAGATTTTCAAAATCACCATAATCGTTAACCAACCTAATATTCAACCAAACCAAAAGTTGCCCCTTTCCATTTGCAACAATTCTTCTGAAGACACCAGAGCGTCAAAACTACACAATTTTTCGGAAAATCCATTTTCCCCTTAATTTTGCGATCTGGATCACTGTGCAATGCTTTTTGAAGGTCAAAAATTTGTTGAAAAATTGATTAAAGGCGGGGTTGGGTTGTAAAGGGTTGAACTATAAATCACCAAATTATTTTTACAGTGCATCATTTTTTTCAGCGTAGTAGTCTTTATCGATCAAAAAAAATCCTTGAAAAGGTTAAGATTTTTGAATTTGAAACAACATTTTTGTATGGACACATGCCAAATTTGTATGGGAAATCATATGGACAAACTAATGATGCAAAATGGCTTCTTTGAGCATACCGAAGGCACCAAAAAAGTTTCAGTCGGATTATAAAACACAAAAATTAAAATTATAAAAAGACCGATTTCGTAGAAAATTGCTCAAAAGATTTATTTCAGTGTCTAACTGGGGCTGGTGTTTTAGCGGAAAGCTTGTTTGTTTCTCATCCCAACTGCTCTGGGTTCAATCCCAGTCGTCCCCGGTTACTATGTATAAAAAAGAGAAATGTTTGATCACGTCTTACTTCGGACGGGGAAATAAAATATTGGTCCCGGTTTAAGTATGTCAGGTCCTTAATTCGTTCTAGGTGTAGAACATCCCGACATATTTCTTTCCACTGGCCAGGCCAACTGATTAAAGTTTACCGCAATGATGATTCGTTGGATTGGTGTTGATTTGTTGATTTATGCCCGAGAACTAGCGAGTTTAAGTTACCGTTCCAACTTTTTTGATGGGTTGTAAATTAAGGGACAAATTAATTTATTTCGATTCAATCCAGCACCTGTTTTTCGAAACTCCAACGAGTTGAAGACAGCTTTAATCTCTTTACAATCTAGCTCCAACGTCCATTTACCGTGCACTCATAGAATCATCAAAGTGTGAAAAACATCTTCCACTTGACACTTGGTACCGAGTCGGACCGTCCATCCCATTTCTAATTAGCCCCGGAGACGATTTAATCATCTGCGAATGGCACCTGTCCTGTGCCGATCTAGACGCAAACCGCGCCCGATGGCCATGAAAAACACTCATCGCCCACACTACTCTGCCGAGGATGCTAAAGTTTTTCTCGCTCGTTTCCTAAGCTACCCCCTTTACCCATGCCTTGATCTCCTTTTGCACCCGTTTCAATTATGTTCAATCCAATTAATTTCTCTAATTTAGAAGAGACCCTCTTCCGTTTGTTTTTCTACCTGTAGGCACAAATGCCCCCACCCCCGCCGTTATCGTTGACATTTTCATTTCTGATTTCTGTTTTATTTTCGTTTCTTTTGTTTTCTTTTCATGTTGTTTGCAAATTTTGATTTCGATCCCGTTGCGTTGGCCACCTGTGCACACAATTTCCCGATTATCGATCCCGAACGACGAACCCCGCTGATCCTGATTTGACTCCTGCACCAAAATAAAAAAAAAAAACTAAAATGAAAATTGCCTAAATATGGGCGAAATTGCAAACGTGTTGGCGAAATGATTTGCTCGTTTGATTTGGTTGAAAATAACGCAGGATCTCAAATTACAGATGAAGAAGTCCGGGGCGCTGAGGAAAAGTTTGCCGAATCCTTACAGCTGGCACAGGTTGGAATGTACAATCTGTTGGAGAATGATGTAAGTTGCGTTGCTGCTGGTTTGTAAGGTAAAAATGAAAGTAATTTTAATTGTTTTTTTTTTTTTCGAACGATTTCAGGTAGAGCAGGTTTCACAGCTAGTCACATTCGCCGAAGGACTGCTCGATTTCCATCAACAATGTGCCGATATTCTGCGAGTACTGGTCGAGGTGTTGAATGAAAAGTAAGTGGAATGAATAATTCTACTAAGTTTGTTGCACCGCAATTTCGGAAAAAACGAAACACAACAACTCAGAAATTCAGAAAATCAAAAACACAAAAAATAAAATTAACAACAGGATTTCAATATTTTTAAATTCTAAATAAAGAAACTCGAAAATACTAAAATTCTGAATATTACAAATTTAGAAATTCTACAATTAAACTTTGAGCTATCTAGAAATTCCAAAAGGGACCGTCCATAAACCACGTGGACAATTTTTTTGGGAATCTGTACCCCCCCTTCGTGAACAATTTTCCATATAAATAAAATCTTTTTTGTATGGAACGTGGAAAATCGCCAATTTAAGAATTTACGAATTTAAGAATTTAAGAATTTAAGAATTTAAGAATTTAAGAATTTAAGAATTTAAGAATTTAAGAATTTAAGAATTTAAGAATTTAAGAATTTAAGAATTTAAGAATTTAAGAATTTAAGAATTTAAGAATTTAAGAATTTAAGAATTTAAGAATTTAAGAATTTAAAAATTTAAGAATTTAAGAATTTAAGAATTTAAGAATTTAAGAATTTAAGAATTTAAGAATTTAAGAATTTAAGAATTTAAGAATTTAAGAATTTAAGAATTTAAGAATTTAAGAATTTAAGAATTTAAGAATTTAAGAATTTAAGAATTTAAGAATTTAAGAATTTAAGAATTTAAGAATTTAAGAATTTAAGAATTTAAGAATTTAAGAATTTAAGAATTTAAGAATTTAAGAATTTAAGAATTTAAGAATTTAAGAATTTAAGAATTTAAGAATTTAAGGATTTAAGAATTTAAGAATTTAAGAATTTAAGAATTTAAGAATTTAAGAATTTAAGAATTTAAGAATTTATGAATTTATGAATTTAAGAATTTAAGAATTTAAGAATTTAAGAATTTAAGAATTTAAGAATTTAAGAATTTAAGAATTTAAGAATTTAAGAATTTAAGAATTTAAGAATTTAAGAATTTAAGAATTTAAGAATTTAAGAATTTAAGAATTTAAGAATTTAAGAATTTAAGAATTTAAGAATTTAAGAATTTAAGAATTTAAGAATTTAAGAATTTAAGAATTTAAGAATTTAAGGATTTAAGAATTTAAGAATTTAAGAATTTAAGAATTTAAGAATTTAAGAATTTAAGAATTTAAGAATTTATGAATTTATGAATTTAAGAATTTAAGATTTTAAGGAATTTAAGAAATTTAAGGAATTTAAGGAATTTAAGGAATTTAAGGAATTTAAGGAATTTAAGGAATTTAAGGAATTTAAGGAATTTAAGGAATTTAAGGAATTTAAGGAATTTAAGGAATTTAAGGAATTTAAGGAATTTAAGGAATTTAAGGAATTTAAGGAATTTAAGGAATTTAAGGAATTTAAGGAACTTAAGGAATTTAAGGAATTTAAGGGTTTTTAAGGGTTTTAAGAAATTTAGGGAATGTAAGGAATTTAAGGAATTAAAGGAATTTAAGAAATTTAAGGTTTTTTAAGGGTTTTAAGAAATTTAGGGAATGTAAGGAATATAAGAAATATAAGGAATTTAAGAAATTTAAGGAATTTAACTATTTTGAGGAATTCAAGGAATTTAAGGAATTTAAGGAATTTATGGAGTTTAAGGAATTTAAGGAATTTATGGAATTTAAGGAATTTAAGGAATTTAAGGAATTTAAGGAATTTAAGGAATTTAAGGAATTTAAGGAATTTAAGGAATTTAAGGAATTTAAGGAATTTAAGGAATTTAAGGAATTTAAGGAATTTAAGGAATTTAAGGGTTTTTAAGGGTTTTAAGAAATTTAGGGAATGTAAGGAATTTAAGGAATTAAAGGAATTTAAGAAATTTAAGGTTTTTTAAGGGTTTTAAGAAATTTAGGGAATGTAAGGAATATAAGAAATATAAGGAATTTAAGAAATTTAAGGAATTTAACTATTTTGAGGAATTCAAGGAATTTAAGGAATTTAAGGAATTTATGGAATTTAAGGAATTTAAGGAATTTATGGAATTTAAGGAATTTAAGGAATTCAAGGAATTTAAGGAATTTAAGGAATTTAAGGAATTTAAGGAATTTAAGGAATTTTAGGAATTTAAGGACTTTAAGGACTTTAAGGAATTTAAGGAATTTGAGCAATTCTCTCAGATTTCGGTTATTCGTTTTTTTTTTGTATTTTTTAATCCGACTGAAACTTTTTTGGTGCTTTCGGTATGCCCAAAGAAGCCATTTTGCATCATTAGTTTGTCCTTATAAATTTCCATACAAATTTGGCAGCTGAGCAACTCTCTACGAAATCGGCCGACTTCGACCATTTTTATTTTTTGTATTTTTTGATTTGACTTAAACTTTATGGGGACCTTCCATATGACCAAATAAGCTATTTTGCGTCATTGGTTCACCCATACAAGTCTCCATACAATTTTGGCTGCTGTCCATACAAAAATGGTATGTAAATATTCAAACAACTGTAACTTTTGAGTGAATTTTCTGATCAATTTGGTATCTTCGGCAAAGTTGTAGGTATTGTTGAGGACTTTTGAGAAAAAATAGGTACACGGAAAAAAAATTTTGCAGTCTTTTTAATCATCTATTTTTCACTAAAACTCAATTTCCCAAAATATGTATTTTTTTTTTGATTTTCGAGATATTTTGATACGTTTTAGGGCACAAAAATCCGCAACTTTTGAGCCATAGAGAAACATGGTCAAACAATCTGCCGCCGAGTTATGATTTTTTGAAAAAAAATAGTGATTTTTGGAAAAAAATCGAAGTTTCATGCAAAAACTAATCTGACATTCTTTTTTAATGCAAAATTGAATTTGCAATCGAAAAGTAGGGTAGAGTAGTCATCAATGAGACACGGGGAACAATGATAAAATGGCTCTCACAAGTCGTAGTTTCAACCAATCAGGCTCATATTTGGGGGAAAGGTGTGTCTACTGGATACACGTCTGCCATAATAGTGGTATTGGTTATGGGCGCTCCCTTGAAAAGTTATTCATAAATGTTTGATTCTGGGGTGTAAAAGTAAATTAAAGACAAAAAATACTTTTTCGCTCGTAGGCTGCCATTTACACCAAAACTAATATTTCTTCAAATTTCTTTCGACGTTCCATAGGGATTGAGTTGGGCTACAATGTCCTTTCATTAGGTTTGGCCAAAATTTAGAATATACCCAGAATCCAGGGCTGTCTCATTGTACCCCACTCATTTCAGCCCATGGGTAACAATGAGACACTTTAATTTTTCTTCAATAAACTTTTCAAAATCTATGGAAATCTTTCAAAACATGAATTAAAAGTGATTTTTGGCATATTTATAGATTTTTTACTTCATTTAACCAAAATACAAAGTTATTTGGTATAAATATATGGATTTTACAAAATTTAAATGCTTTTTAGTATAACTTTTGTTAATTAAAGTTTCATGTTGGCAAAATTGCTTTAAAATGTTCAAGGCAAGTCACCTGCAATGGAACAATATAAAAACATGATGTTTTACTAGAAAAATGATGATTTTCGTAGAGTGTCTCATTGTTCCCCAGCTGTCCCATTGTTCCTGCCAAGTGCGTCTACAATGAGACAGTTGAATAACTCTGGCTGTAGACGTCAGATCGGTCTCATATTTTGGGCAATGTTAGAACACATTAAAAGCAACAAAAAGCTCATTGAAACACGTTGATGAAAAAATACAAATTCGTTGAAAGTTCAAAAACCAATAGTGTCTCATTGATGACTACCCTACCCTACTTTACAGATTTTTTGATAAAGGGCTCCGTTTTCAAGATCATGCCACCGAAAGTTTGATTTTAGCGAAATATTTGCAGTTTTTCAATTTTTATAAATAGTTACCATGAGTGACCATTTCTAAAAATATTTATTTTGAAAAGTTCAGAAAATTTGCTATAAAATTGTCTAAGAGACATTGAAGATTGGACCTCGGGTTGCTGAGATGGCTTTAAGAAAAAGTAACACGAAAAATGAAGTTTTCTAAATGTCACCAAAACAACCAACCATTTTCTAATGAGGATATCTCAGCAACTAATGGTCCGATTTTCAATGTTAATACATGAAACATTTGTGAAATTTTTCGATTTTTTTGAAAAAAATATTTTATTTTTTTAAATCAAGACTAACATTTTAAAAGGGCCAAACATTGAATATTATTTTATGATTGTTCTGGAAGCAAAGAAATAGTCTTTTAGAAAAAACCTTTAATGTTACTGGGTAAGATCTGAGTTATTTTTTATCGTTTTGTGTTTTATTTAAATACCGGCAGTTTTTAAAGAAATATTCTGGAATTTCTCGAGATTATTTCAGTGTTTTACGCTTCCTCGACTCAAGTTGCCACCCTGTCAGGAACGCTCGCTATTTTTAGCTACGGATGGACTCTTTTCCGCGTGCCATCAAGGATAACGCCTCCATTCTGTTGGTACATATTGCACACTCCTCTCTCACTACGTTGAAGTGCAACGGACATACCAAATTTAGCATCAAGACTATGCTGACGACAGCGTGCAGTTGCATAATGAAGTTGGGCGAAAGTGGGAAACGATGCACATTCCCTTCCTTGCCGAGTATCCACTAGATAGTTGAAGGAAGCTTAGTAGAGAAGAGTGGCTTTTTTTTGGACATGTTGCTTGTTGAATTGAGTTATCACTTAAAAACTTGGTAACTGAAAATGTATACTTAGTAAACAATATTTAAGAAAGTCCAAAAGATTAATAAAATTCAGATTTTCGGTAGAACACACATCTTATCATAACTGGAAATATTCAACTTGGCTGGATACTTATTTAAAAGACCTTTGAAACATCATCACTAACTGCTCCCCCTTTCTCCCTTTCCAGACGAGAGGAGGCCGCGGCCCGGCCCAAGTCGGAGTTCGTCCCGAAGACGCTGGCGGATCTGAACATCGAAACGCTCGGCTCCCAGGACGGCATGAACGGTGGGACACCTTTCCTCTCTTCCCGTGGTAGGCTAAAGAATTCCCATCACCACATGTACAGTTCCCAACAAAATTTGTCCACCCACAACAACAACAACAACAACAACCACAATTCCGGCCAGAGCAGCAACAACAACAACAATAACAGTAACTTTAACCGCAACAAGCTGTACGGCTCCCAGCAGAGCCTGGCGTCCACCCGGAGTGGCGGCAGTGGCCTGGCTGGCAACACTGGCGGTGGCGGTGGTCCCAACGGGAATAATTCATTTTTGCGACCACCCTCGTACGGGACGACGGTCAGCGGTGGGCAGCACGTGTCCACCGTGGATAACTGGCTGAACGCGTGGGACCAACCGTCCCCGGTGAAACCCGCCGCCGCCGCCGCCAGTGCTGCCAGCAACAAGTTTAACAGCAACAGCAACAACAACGGCAAAGCCAGTGTGTATAATAATAATAGCCAGTACTACTCTTCTTCTACTACCACTACTACTACTACTAGCAGGGGGGCGGCCGGGGTCGGTGCCAAATTTCCTAACAAGAGCAACTTCAGTGATCCGTGGTCAGGTGATTTATGTTTCTTTTTTTTATTCTTTCCTTTTTTAATTTATGTTGTGTATCGTTTATCTTATGTTTTCTGTACCAGATAGGGAGTTGCGGTCGGCCGAGCAGTTGTTACGAAAAAGTTTTCTTTGGTAACGAGTCATTCTCTTGAAAATCGCTTTTTTACGAGTTGGATCTTTGCTGCTCTACCAAATTTGACCATTGCGATATTTTTGTGTCAAGTAAAAAAATGGTGGTGCTGAACGATGCAGCTATTTAATATTAAATTGAAGATTTTTGAGATATAGAAATATGCGACCTAATTCAGTCAATGCAAAAAATCTAAATGAATATTTCGGTGCCGTCGTGCTAACTTGTCGTACGTGCATTTTGGGCCAAATTGAGTTAAGAACGCCATTTTGTGCAGCTCACAATGCCTCCTCTTTTGACCTTCACAGATCCCCAAAATTCGATTTCAATCCTAAGATATTCAATGAAACCAAAAAAGCTCCGAACATTTTTGTCACTTTTCATATAAAAGTAGTTTCAATCTTGTCGTGCTATCTTGTCACTCCCTGAAAATTGATGTAAGTGCGACAAAAGGCCAAAGGGATTACAGGTCATACAGGTCGTGCGTTGGACGCACGTACAAGCTAGACTACTGTAAACATTTTCAATTATAACTCTGGACTCCAGCAACCAACTTCAACCAAACTTCGGGACAATGCCCTGAATGGTCAGCCAAACAAAACGTGTTTGTTATTGTTTACATTGCGTGCTCTCGTTTTTGTTTTATTCAAGGTCAAACATTAAAACGCGTTTTTCTCGGAACGTCAAAATGGCGGGTGCGACAAGATAGCACGACGACGTCGTTTTGAGTGTTTAGAAAAATATTTTCAATGCATTCAAAAGAGTAATATAAACCTATTAAAACCCAAATTATTGCCAAAAATCGATACTAAATACTCAATACTGAGAGCAGATGCAGATTCAGTGGGTAAAATTGCATGGAAAATCCTATAGTTGGACAATTTTTGAATTTCGTTAGGGTGGTATCATACACTTTTCCCTTGTAAATTAGACTTTTTTTAATGTAAAAAATATATGTCGAGTTTTAATAAAAATAGTCCTGAATATTATTTTAAGTATGTGATCAAGCATCACTCGTTTGAATCACTAGCGGTACAGGATCTGACAGAAGGAGAGTGGGGGCACTCTTATGATAATAGTTTTGGTTACGGTATTTGTGAATGACCCCCGGACAAATCTAGAACAAATTTCAATGTTTCAATTGGATGCAATTTTGGTTGGATTGGTAACCCCAGAAATTTTCTAAAAGAGAATAAAAATCCCAAACATACACAGTAAAAAAATCATGGTAATATTAATATTACATTTTATTTCACAAAAATTGTGTAATTGTATCTTTAAAAATGTGTAATTTTACCACTTTTCTGGTGTAATGTCACTTTTTAGGGTTTTAATTTTTTTTTGCAAAAATCAACAAAATGTTAATTTTTTGCTTTTTTGGGTGTTTTTGAAACCAAAGCTATTCAAAAACACCCAAAAAGCAAAAAATATATTTTTTTAGGCTGGTACAGTTTTATTAACAGTTTTTTGAGTCCATATTATTTTCTTAATATTTTTTAAAAGCTGAAAGCGGTATTAAACTGCGCCAAACAAACTCGCACTACTTTACAGTTTGCCTGCTTTGTTTGTTTGCTGAAACATCAGCCAACATACATTTTGTTTTGTTTGCGAGTTTGCCGCAAACAAATTTGAGAGTTTGTCAAACACAAAAAGGGTGAGTTTGTTTTGATTGTTTGTCATAGTCTAATACCTGCTTTAATTTTAGCATCCTTAATATATTTTTAAGAGTTTCACCTCGGAAAGCATGTTTTTTCTGCGTTTTTTTTTCAAAATCCGCAAAAAACGGGGAAATTTATGAAATATATGATTTTCGCCCAAAATATAGAATAAAGCTTATTTTCAACGATTTGATCAGTGTTGAGATATTATATTGGTAAATTTTCTAATTTTGCTTGAATATAAAAAAGCGATTCCAACTAGAGTTTAGCAATGTTTTTTGTCAATCAATATTTGAAATTTTATGACATCATGTTCTAAAATTTTTGGAAATGTTTTAATCAAAATTACAACTCCAATACTTCTAACTTACGTGAAATTGTCCGAGGATTCCGAATATGACAAAATTGAGACCAAAAAGTGCCGTCTTCTTGGCCTACAGCGCAAAAACTAACGTTGTAAAATGTTTGTTATAGAAAAATCGTAAAGCTATGAGCAAAACTGCGATTTGCCAAAAAGTTGATACCGTAGGTTTATAGTCCGTGAAATTACCTATCTTTTGACCTATAGGAGTATGGGTGTTGTAGGCTGTTGCAAAAAGATATAAAGGTTTTAAAAAAATCCATTTTTGTAATTTGCAAAAGCTAAGAGAAAAAGTCAAAAGACCATTCGAATGCATCTAAGATAGTTGGAATTGATGAAGTTTTACGGAAATGCGAGCAATTTTAAGATTTTTTATGTTTTTTCGACGTCAAACTTCAAAGCCCGTTTTACCCCACTTCCCTTTGTCGTAGAGGGCTCATATTCGGCATGAGTTAATCTCATGTATAGACAAACAAACGCTGAATGTTTCATCCAAATCGGAGCACCTCGATACTACCTGTTACACATTGGTGAAAAACTCGCTCTTAATATTTTAAGAGTTTTCACCTCGGAAAACATTTTTTTTAAATCGGCGAAAAAACGGAAAAATTTAGGCAAAATGTGATTTTCGCCCAAAAAGTCTGGAAATGTCGGGAATCCCGACTTACTTGATTAAAAAATATTTGTTAACTCTGGAATAATGTTGTAATATTTATTCCAATTTTCAAATCAATTGAAGTTTGTTTCACTTTCTAAATCCATTTAAGGCTTTCCCAGACAATAAATTTCTAATACTAATGGATTAATTTGATCCGTTTTTCAAACAAAAAAAAAAAATTAAAAAAATACGGTGGTCAACTCTACATGCAAAATCCATGCAGGGGAACTCATCAGCCAGGGGTTTTAGTGTTTGGCCTTGTATGAAAATCGATAATAAAATATTTCAGTAAATCAAAGCATCTTTGGGTGTCAAAACAAAGCCAACTTGGTTAAAGTGCCAACGAACAAAAAATATAAAAAGAAGAAGTTTAACATTTCATGCAAAATGGCATGGAAAATGTATTATACAGCAGAATAGTCGGTTTGCAAAAATTGTGAAAAAAATCCAAGTATAAAAGAAATTTGTTTTTGCGGATTTTTTTTGCGGTGCTGTAAAACAAAAATTCACAAAAACTAAACATATTTTTGAACTAACTCAAACATCTTAAAAATGATTGTAAACAAGTCTGGAGTATTTTTTAAAGGTCCAATAAACCAAATTTTCAGTTTTTGCTTTTTGGGTGTTTTTTAATATGACACAAGGCAGTTTCAAAGACACCCAAAAAGCAAAAACTGAAAATTTGGTTTATTGGACCTTTTCAAAAAAAAAAAAAAATACTCCAGAAGAGTACTTAAACACTGCACCTTAACGACTGCACTTCAAATTGTTTTCTGTCGATTACACTTAAAACAACATTAAATTTGAATTACTTTTTGCCTAAGTTTATCAATACAAAAAGGTAACAGTAAACTTTTAACAACAACAAAGCTATTTCAAACCCAATTAGCTATAGCTTATTTTCAACGATTGTGATCAGTGTAAAGTTGTTATACTGTTTAATTTTCTTATTTTGCTTGAATATTGAAAAAAGCGATTCCAACTTGACTTGAAATCGTTCTTTGTTTAAAAAATCAATTGTTTAAAGTTCTAGAAAAGTCGGTAAAATGTTGGGAGTTTGAAAATGGGATTTGAGTGGCAACCAGTCCAAATATATCATGGCAGCTGTTGATGAATTTCGTGTTTCTAGGAACACACTTTGTAAGTCCGTTTTGAAGCTTGCTCAAATTCTTGAAATATTTCAATAAAAATTTGAAAAGTGTTGGAAAGACCAAATTTCACTCAAGTGTGATGAATTTTATTGAAAATAATGTTCGATTAATATTACATTATTTTATTTTAATAAGCTAATATTTATCTTTTTGACAAGGGGAACGGCAATTAAAAAAGCATAATCAATTATTCTATCGATAGATTTCCAAAGAATTTTAAGACCAAAAAAAAACCACTCGTAACAACTGCTCGCCAACGGCAACAAAACAAAATCAGGAGACTTGACATTGTTCGAGCAAATCGGGCAATTATGGCGACCACGATGACGACGTTCACTGAAAAACAATACATTTATTAGAGTAATTAGCTGATCGTTATAGAATCCTCTCGGTGTTGGTGGTGGTGGCGGTACTAACAGCATATACTTCCTTATGGTGGTGGAAATAACTCTCGCATCGGATAACCAACCAAACGCCTCAGATCCCATTTCAAACGGCACGAAACAGCGCATACCTTTACATTTACACAAACTTTAGAAAAACATAAACTTAGTGCCTGCCTGCAGAAACGCGTCGGTTCATGGTAATATTTGTGCACGTGCGACGACATCCTTCTTCCTCGCAAACTCACGTAATCAAGCCCACCTCTCTCTCTCTCGCTCCATGATCAAACTGTGTACGTTGAGACTCGTTTCTGGCAAAGAAAAAGTTTGAAGAAT
Organism: Culex pipiens pallens; assembly: GCF_016801865.2. Classification (NCBI taxonomy): domain Eukaryota; kingdom Metazoa; phylum Arthropoda; class Insecta; order Diptera; family Culicidae; genus Culex; species Culex pipiens. Next base: position 201,836,546 of record NC_068938.1, read on the forward strand.
TTGATTATCACCTTTCCGAAAATTTCGTTGCAAATGTTGGCCCACGAGCACGTGTTGTGTTGCCTCTGTTTTGGGGAGGAAAATTACGTGGTGAACCACGTGGCACGCCGCTGATCTAGAAGGCGTTGACTTGGTGGGGGCGCATCATACTTTGGCAGATTGAGCTGTTTTTTAATTGGTTTCATTTTGGAAGGTTGAACTTGTTTTTTTCTTTTTCGATGTGATTTTATCTTAATATAAATGTTCCCAATCGAAAACATAATTTTCCTGTTTTTTTTAATAATTGAAGTTTTAAACTATATAAAAATCAAAAGTGTAAGTCATACCTCAATTTTTTTTTTCTCTGATCATGGTAAAAAGATGTGCGACAAATGGTCGAGAATATAAGATCGAATGGACAAAGGTCCAATGCCAAAATGTCGAAAGTCGTAAGTTGGATAGACAAAAGGTCAAATGGAAAAAAACGTCGAAAAGACAAAAAAGCGGATGTGAAAAAATTTAAACAAATACCTAATAATAATTACAGCCCTGACTCGATTATCCGAAGCCTTGATTATCCGAAGTTCGATTTTCCGAAAGTTTGTATGGGACTTCGGATAACCGTATCACGAGCAAAAAAAAAATATATATATATTTTTACTTTAAACATCAAATTTGAGTTCTGCGACCCCATTTTGGTCAAATTTGAATGGTTGTTTACCAGTAAAATTAAAAAAAAAAGGATTTTTCTCAATATTTCATCATCGCCATTGTTGCCGCCATCTTGGATTAAAAAATTCTAAATTACTTTAGAGTAGTTTAAGGGTCATACTAAAGCTCACTAATAAAAAATAAGAAAAAAAATGTTTTTTTTGCAATTCCGTCGTGAAACTAATTACTTTTCCTGTCATTCTTGAATGACAAAAGGGCCTACTTTTCTGTAAAAAAAAATAGAATCGAATAATAGAACTTTTCACAATAAATACAGACCAGTTCTACTCATCAGCACTGTAATGGATGCTAAAAAGTTGAACTTTTCAGCACTTGTTTTGAAAAGTAAAACTTTTCAACATTTTTTTCCATTTTAACGGTTGATTGACAAAATACATGAACATTTGACTTATCATTGCACCCAAAGGGTGTTTTTCGAAATTGCAAAAAATGTTGTATGGAACTCGTTGCAAAACTTGATTTTTTCAGTACTCGTCGTATTTATCCAACTCGGTGAACCTCATTGGTTAAATGTACTACTCGTGCTAAAAAAATCTTCTTGCATAAACTCGAGATTCGATTATCCGAAGTGAAGTTTTGCCAAGATGATTTTTTGTATAAACTTTCAAATATTTTTGAAAAATAAAAATATTTTCTCACTTAAATAGAATTACTTCCAAACTATTTTTTAAGAGTTTTTATGTTCTGTAAAAAATATTTTTTTGGAATAATGTTGATTGTTATCTCATTGTTTCAAAAGAGAAAGACTTCTAGAAATATTGTAAGAGATTTTCCATTCTTTAAAAATTAAATTTAATGAGTTTTTCCAATTCCTCCAACTTTAGCAATTCTTTAAAATAAAGGTGACTTCAGATTTTTTTTTCTGTTTCGAAAACGACCTATTTTTGATTATTGTGAGTTTTTCATGAGCAGTTATTTAAAAAAAAGTGTGACTCCTACACCCAAAATTAAAGAACGAGGGGATAGTCCTCGCGAAAAGAAACATGAGGAAAGTGCTATTTTGCGAGAGTATAGTCCTCTCGCGTGTTCATTCGTTCATTGGAACAGTTCATCCTATTAAGTGGCTTATATATACAAATGACCGCCAATTACTCACCGAACCACGGTGGCCCATACGGCAAAGGCACGGTTCAATATGCCGAAGGGCTTGGGTTCGAGTCTCGGTACCGGTACTTTTTTTTATAGATGAGTATTTTCATTCTTTCAAACATTTATAAAATACGACTTCTCGAGTATTTTTTTTTTTCTTTAAAAAAACAACCTTTTCCATTCTTTCAAAAATGAATATTTCTTTCATAAAAGTCCGACTTCTTAAATATTTTGTACGCTATTATTTTATTTATAAAAAAAATATGGTTGGAATATTTTAGTGACTTTGCCAAGACATTTTAAATTCTCTGAAGCATAAACAGCCCCAAAAAAAGCAAAGTTTCTTAAATATTTTTGCAAGTTTTCTATCCTTTTTGAATCTGTTCTGTTCAATCTTTATAAGTTCCTTGGAAAAAATTGACTTTAATTTTTATTTTTTATTTTATAAAGCTCGTTTCCCCGATTTTCAAGAAAGTCTCCAAAAATTAGGTTTTCTTTAAGTAGTCCTTTAATTTTGAATGAATATAGAAGTGAAATTTATGAAAACTACTCAACACACTTTTTCATAGCTGTTTTTCAAAATAAATGCGTTTAGAATCAATATTTTTTTTTGTAAAAAAAAAATTTAAAAATTACTTTCGACCTTTTGTCCATTCGACCTTTTGTCACACATTTGACATTTGACAGATGATTTCACAAGGTATCATTTTATAAATTTAAAAATTTATGCAATAGTTTCCGAGGTATCGCAATTGAAAATAAGTGCTGATTTTCTTCACTATAAATTTTTAAATTGCAAAAAAAAATGTTTTTTTTTTCGAAAAAAAAATTGAATAGGTTTTAACTTGAAAACTGCCCACTCTGTCGAAAATAATAAATGATTTTTATTGAAATTTAATTTTGCATCTAAAAGTGAATATTACATTTTGTTTGATAATAATTTGGATTTTTTTTTTACAAAAAATCTCGGGTGAGTTTTCAAAAAGCCGTAAGAGCCACTGTGACCTCTGACACTAATTTTCGTTTTTCTCGAAAATGAAACAAAATTTCATTTATTTCAAGTATGGGTCACTTGAAGGACGTGTAGATGAACAATCTCGAGCATTTTTGATATTGGTTTTTCGTAAGTAGGTCGAATACCGATGCAAAAAGGACTTTGTTTACCAATGGCTCTTACGGCTTTTTGAAAACTAATCCGAGAAATACTTTTTTTTTTCAAAATAAATTGCTCCGGTACCAGAGTTGGCACCGTCGTAAACTCTAACGCAATTTTTTTTGGTTTTAATTTATATTTTGAAAAGTCGAAATCATAACTTACATAACCTGCTGAAGCCCCACCAAAATCGAACAGAAATCCCTTTTCGAGATGTAAGTTTGGAATTTTTAGCATGTCCATAAATTTGTAAGATCTGGAAACCTTTTTATGAAGTATTGTAAAATACCAAATTACTATACGGAAAGCCTCATTCTTCTCCATGAATTTTGGAAAAATGACTTTTATTGAATTATAAGCTTCTCCTTTAACAAATATTATGTTAGTAATGTTGAATTTGTACCATAATTCAAAGCAGATATTTGTATTTCTTTCCAGGCGCTCGATATGCATCATAAACTAATTGGCATTCACGAATCATGCAACTGAATTGTATTTTACCATCGAACTGTTGTCTGATAGACATAAGGAAGTTTTCGTTTGTCTTTATAATTTAAAGTTTTTTTTTTTCAATTACTGAGTGACGTTTTAATTTCGTTTTCGTTCCCAATTAACACACACGTGTTTGACAATATTTCTACTAACCTTAAAATGATTTTACTGTTGCTGTTGTTGAACTTTCAAAATTTCGGAAAATAAACACAAAATTGCCAAGCTTGAGCGAATATCACAGTGAGCAAAATATCACAAACTCTACTCAGCGTACAACAAATCAAAACATTTGGCTTTCGCGCACTCTTCCACAAACATCTGGTGATGGGAATTACAGACACTATCCAATATAAAATTTCATTGCATAAAATCAGTGAAGAGTTTCACTGGTCTCTCGCCCCGGTATCTTGTATCGCTATGATTTACTTCACCCCACAAATAGAAATTTCGGCTTGAGTTTTATCCTTTCCCCTTTTGAAGATTTTTTTCACCTTAGTTTCGATTAGTTTGTTAAAAGTTAGTGTCCCAATGACAGGAAACTGACCTCACCCTTTTAAATGTCAATCGTTTTTAGTTTACTTTGAGGTGCACCTTATCATTGATGAAAAAAGATTAAATCTTCCTCCTTAAATTTGCTTTTCTCCGGTAGATCATTTGTTTCTGTTTCTTTCTCGATGTCAAAATAAACCTCTTCAGAGATTTTTTTTATAATTTTCAACGTAAAAATAGTAAAATTGGATAAATCATTCAAAAAACTTCAAATTGTTGGCCAAAAACTCGCACCTTTACCCGTTTGTAACGAACTCTTCTCTTTCGCTCTTTCTATTCTCTCTTTCTCGCTGTCGTCTCTTGGTCTGGTGTTTGTTTGTTTCTTTCTTTTTTTCCCGAAACGCGATCGCGTCCTCAGGTGGTTCATCATCACGTCTCAATTCACCGGTCAATAAACCGACACATCTGGAACTTTTGGGTAACGGTCAAGCGCAGGCGCGTTCCACCAATGGTAATCAAAATTTTTGGAGCAAACAAAATATACACTGAAAGAATATAATAATCACACGAAACTAGTCGATTGCAAAGTTTTACCAAAGAATCACGCTTTTTTTTAAATATTATTTTTGGTTTCGGTTTTGATTAACTTTACTGAATAAAATGTACATAAAATTGCGTTTAACAAAAGTTTTGTTTTAGTGTGCTTTTTCGCTTTGAGTTTAACGGAAAATTTTCCCGAAAGTTGTTACTGTGCTGTTTTCTTTTCAAAACAAACCAAAGTTTTCCGTTCAGTTGTGTTCAAAATTGTGCATGCCCCGTTATTGGTTACAGCGTTGATTTTTTTTTCTTTTTCAAATATAATTTCCTTACCAGCAAGCGAAAACGTAACCACAAAACCCACTCTTACTTGATAGTTCCAGCTCATCCCACCGCAAAGTGTCATCGAACAACCTCATCAACTTCATCACAGCATGTGTCTCTTCGTTTCAGTTTACCCCAATTCTCCCCCTTTCTTTAGTTTTGATTATTAATTTTCATTTCCTAGTTGCGTCATCGTAGTTTTGACTCTTAGTTGTGTGAACTGTCCGTGTTTTTGTGTTTCCCTAAAAAGAAAACTGACTTTTAATTTTGTTGATTTTTAATTATTTAGAGCCCCAACGTTAAGTTGTGTTACTAGAAAAATAACGAGACAGTAATTTAGTTTGATAACCTAGAAAAAATAAACTGAAAGATTGAAACGTTGAAACTAAACTAGTGACCCTTTAGAGTGTAGCGACTTTTAAGCATTAAAATAGACCATCAAAGCAACCTTGTATCAAGTGACTAACTTTTCCCCAACTATTATTTTTCCTAAAATTAGCGTCCCCCTTGCCATCGCCGATGAGGTCGCCCGCGCGGACCCCGATGCCAGCGAAGCCGGCGCAGCCCTGCTGTACGGCGCTGTACGACTTCGAGCCGGAGAACCCCGGCGAGCTGGGCTTCAAGGTGAGTACCGGAAAGAGATCGTGCGGCTCCAGCGAAGTTGTGTTGATTGGTACAATTTGATGGAGACGGTTGGTGTTTTGTTACCGGCGGACTAATTTACTTTACTTTACTATTTTGGCAACATAAAAATCACTTAATCTTAAATGAAGGTTGAGTATCTAAAAACTAAACAACCTCCCAAAAAAAAAAGAAAAAAAAAGAAAAAATAAAAAAAAAACCTCGAGAAATAATCGGGAATTTGAACGAAAACCCGCATAATATCCATGCGTTGAAATAAAAATTAACAAGTTTCTTCCAAAAGACTTCAATACCGTCAGTGGGGGTGACCTTGGGTCTGGGGGGTGAGATTGGGTCAAAGTGTTTTTTTACGGATTTTACCATTTTTCAGGTTCTTCTCAATGAAACTGAATTCTGTTAAAAGGGTTGTGTAGGGGACATCTTAAGATGACTTCGCTGAAAAAATCTCGTTCCTAGAACAAATCCTGTTATTTTGGCAGCTGTCCAAAGTTGAGGTACGTTTTTGGCCAAAATTGAGCTCTCGAAAAATCATTTGTTCTAATATTTTTGTTAGAATTGCTCGAAAACTACCCAAATGTTTGAAAATCTCCACTTCAAACATTTTTTTATTTTTTTTTTATTCTTAACTTATTTTTATTAGGTCCATTTAGGTGCTGTGACCAGGTTGGGACCGAGGGACGGTTCATAATAATTTAGAATACATTAAAAAAAACTCATTTTCCGCCGTATTTGCCGAGCATGTAACTGACGAGTCTCAACTGGTCCACGCGGGTCTTGCAGGTCTGGAACCTGGCGCTGTACTCGTTAAAAATGTGCCACAGCTCAGTCGAACTGTAAAGCACCTCCTCTCCTTCCGCCGTGGAGGTGGCACCGGCGCCGGCGCCGGTATTTTGTTGACTGCTTCCTGCGGGTCGAGGGCGATCCTTTGGCTTCACGTCCGGAACTGCGCCCGGCAGCGGAGGGAACTCCGCCGGCGTGAACGCCGGAACTGCTGGACTCTGCTTCTCCGCCTTCCTTGCCGGCGGTTTCGGTTTCGCCGCCTGCTGGCGCCTCTGGATGAAGTCCGCACGCTTGGGGCAGCTGCGGTCCGTGGCTTCGTGGGCTCCAGAGCAGTTGGCACACCGCTTCGGATCGGCTTCCTGGACTTTGCACTCGTCCGTCTTGTAAGGACCCCCACAGTTGTTGCACCTTCCCTTGAGGTGACAGTTCCTGGTTCCATGACCCAGCTGCAGGCAGTTCCTGCACTGGGTCACGTTCGGCCGCTTGTTCCGGTAGGCCTCCCACCGGATGATAGTGCTTGCCACAACTTTCATTGCAGAGAGCTTCTTCAGATTGGTGTATCCCTTGGGGAAGACCACAATGTACGGAGTTTCGTCCACGGTGGACTTTTCCTTCCGCTTGATGACATGCACCTCCAGCGCGTCCAGCTTGAGATCCCTCTTCAGCAGGTACTTGACCTCATCCGGTTTCAGTTCATCAGGTAAACCACGAAGAACGACCCGGTGAAATCGTTCGCTTCTTCGGCCGTGGGTGTAGAATTCCACTTTCTTCTTCTTGAGGAGCTCTTGCAACTTGTCAAAATCATTGACAGAGAAGCAGGTTAGTTTGTAAATCGGGTCGAAACCAAATTCACAACTTTCCACTATCGCCACGAGCTTGTAAAAATCCGTGGTGTTCTTCACCACCAACGGTGGTTGCTTTTGTTTACTTGCCGACTGGCCGGGTGCTGGAACCGCCGGAACGTCCACTCTTCCTGCTGGGCTGGCATTGTTGTTGTTTTCCGCTAGCGGGCTGAATTTGTTGTTGTTGAGCAGATTCTGCTCCACATTGCTATCGTCCTCTTTCTTCCTTTTGCGCTCGTTCGCCTCCATTCCTCGGAATGTTGGGGTGGAAAGTCCACCGAAAGCACCACGACGGCCACTATCGGCACTTTTGACCCGCAAAACACGACACCTCCAAATGTAAACAAAGCCGCGAGCGCGCGGCTGCCACACGTCCGTCACACAAGAGCACAGCAGGAGAACTCCACTTCAAACATTGTAGCGTGTCAATACGATTCTCTCGGACAAGAAACACTGTTGGATGACTTGTTTTTACCATACCGTTGTATTTGAGCATCATTTTAGTTTCATTTAACCCAATGTCACCCTTTCTAAGGGGTGAGATTGGGTCAATTTTCAAACTATTGGCATTTAAGGTAGTGTTCATCAAAATACACTATATTTTGGGAAAATGTCAGTAAACCATCTAAGAACAAATCTACGTTGAAAGATTTTCGATGTTATTTAAATTGTTTTTGTTATTTAGAAATTACGAGAGGTGTATCGTTTTTTGACCCATAGTCACCCCCACTGACGATACGCTTTATTTATTCTTCTCCAAATATTCTTCTTTTTGCCTTCTTCACCTTACTGAGGAAAGGCAATAAAATCACTCGAAAAATGAACCTATTAGTTTTGCCTCGTAGACCCACCTTCACGTATACATATCGATTCATAATCATGTTCTGAGCAAATGTCTGTGTGGATGTGTGTAGGAAGGTGGATAAAAAAATTGATACTCGATTATCTCCAGACTGGATGAACAACCCTATCAAAAGTTATTAGCACCTAAGTGTTATTTATACACTTTTTGGAGGCCGGATCTCAGATATTTCAATGAAAATGATGTCCGGGTCCATAATGCGACCTGCTGTTAGTTAGATAATGGAAAAACCTTCCAAATGAGCCTTAAACATCGAGGATCTGACAACCAAAAAGTTATTAAAAAGTCACTTAAGTGTTCGAAAGTTATTAGCACTTAAGTGTTATTTATACACTTTTTGGAGGCCGGATTTCAGATATTGTGATAGAAATATTGCCTCAATCATCCATGCGAACTATCGTTGGATAGTTTTTTTATCAGACCTTCCGATGAGCCAGAATTATTTAAGGTCTGTGAACCCTATCAAAAGAAATGAGTAATAAAGTTGATTTGTTAAGCACGTTGCAATTTTTACACTTTATGAATGTGAGGAAGGCACCAACCAGCAACCACCTAAAGGTGAATTAAGTAACGTTTTTTTTTTTGTTTAATGGATTTGATATCGAAAAGTACAATTTACAATTTTTGGTTGGTAAATTACGCCGTTTTCAAGATAAATGCACCTAAAGTTTGACATTTTTGAAAATTAAGCAAATTTTTTGCTATTTTTTTTTTAAATTTTGCTCATGGTGACATATTTTCTAAAAACTTGGGAAAATATCTACAAATTTGTATAAGAAAAACTAACTTAATCCACCTATGTGGTTGATGCCTTCCTCACTATTTACCAACAATTAGTAAAATGATGGGTTTGGACACAAATTTCATCTATTTTTAAGATCCAGAGAAAAATACACAAATATCACTTAACTGGTCATAACTTGGGACAAGGTTGCCAGATCATCAATGTTTTGGATTCATTGGAAAGGTCTTTTGATAACCTAACCAACGATGGGTCGTATGATGGATTCGGATATAGTTTACATACATTTAAGTTAGATCCGGGTATTTGTGAAAACACATTTTATACGTAACTTTTGAAGTACAGTCGACTCTCTAGTTGTCAATATCCAAGGGACCGTCGAGGAAGAGAATCATCAGTTTACAGAACGATGCAAAATGAAGACTCGATTGAAAATATGTTTTCTTGGTACCCAGCTATGGGAGAGAATCATGGCAACGTCCATCAAACAAAAACAAACTAATGTCAAACACCCTTCAAAGCTTCGTTTCGCCAAGAAAAATGTCTATACAAGCCATGAGAAAGTGAAATTATTGACAACCGGAAGAGATTTTTTAAGCAAACAGAATCCAAGGAACCGTCGAGGAAGAGATCCTTCAAGCAAGAGGAAATATCGAGGAATAAAGCCAATCGAAGTATGCAGTTTGAAGGGACTGAAGAATTCATCGATAGATGGAGCAATATTGATATCGAGAAGATCGACAGCCAGAGAGTCGACTGTACTTATCAAAACTTCATATAATTCAAAAGCGACGTATAGGACTCAGATTTGTTCAATTTTAGACTCTGAGTTGATAGATATACATGAAGGTGGTTCTAAGACGTTTCTAAAAGAAGTTCATTTTCCGAGCAGGATTATAGCCTTACCTCAGGTGAGGAACGCTAAACCCTGAAGATTGGGCCTTAGAATTAATTTTCAAATGCCGATATCTCAGCAATTATTGACCCGATTTAACAATCTACAACCCAACTCCGCCTCTAGATGGGTTTCGATCTAAAAATTCGCCAAGAATCAATTTTTTAACCAATTGTAGATCTTAAAAAAAGTAATGGAAAGTGTCATTTTTACGGGTTAACTTTGGCTGTGTTTTTTACTAACATTTTTTTTAGTGTCCCAGATTTTTTGTTTTAAATTTAAATTCTATTGCAGAAAATGTGAAAAACAAGCAAAAAAAAATGTTTAAAAGTGACTGTAAAAACATGAAAAAATTAGATAGGCAAAATTTTATAATATGATGTGGTAGAAAATGCCAAATACTGTCAAAAACAAACATAAACTAAACAAGATAAATTAAAATTAAAATACTAAAAATAAAACAAGAAAACCATAAAACAAGAAAATTGAGTTTTTCGTAGAACAAAAGTTGTTCAAAATGACCTCTTGAACAATGGAAAAATTAAAAAAAATATATAAAAAAAATTAGGCAGTAGAGGGTTAATATGTCAACAAATGAAACTAGTTGATTTTCGATAAATATGAATATAATGCAGTGCCATCCCTTATTTGGTAACATGCCGTGAATTTTATGTAATTTTTCAAAGATGTTGCCTAAATCGGGAAATCTTTAAAAAGTGTATTTTAAAGAAAAAAAAAACAAGTACTAATATTTGTGTGAGAACTATCAATAAACATCGTTACTCCTTCATAATGATGGATGTGGTTTAATGGAGTGTTTTTAAATTATAATGTACAAAATAGATGATTTTTAGACTTTCATTAAAATAAATTGATATTACCTGCATTAAAAATATTTATATTTTGAATACAAACGCATTAATATATATGCAAAAAATAATAAGGTAGCGTTCTTTTATTACGTAACGAAAAAGTTTAGGAGTCTCCATACAATTTTCCGAACTGTTTACACAAAATGGGTATTTAGTGTCTTTGACAAAGTTGTAGGTTATGATTTGGACTTTTTGGAAAAAATAGGTGCACGGAAAACTTTTGATTTTTCATTTAACTTTTTATTTCCCAAAATACGTTCTCCAAAATATGTTTTTTTTTATTTTCGATTTTTTTAATTATTTTTAGGGGACTAAAAAATACATCTTTTGATTTATAGTGCATGTTGCACCGACGTGCATCATCAGACCAGTATGAGATATGATTTTTTTAAATAGCTTTTTTTTTTGTTGAAAAATGTCGAAAATGCAGTAATAACGGCTAAATCTGATTTGCAATCGAAAAGTAATTTGCCGATTTCTTTCTATGGTTCACCGGGTTAGAGTTATAGTTACTTTTTTTAATTCTTTATGAAGGAAAGCTTTGTGAGGTAATTTCCAGCAATTTCCTGTATGAGACGTTGAAAATTGGACAATTAGTTTCTGCAATAAAGCTCCACAAATAATTTGACTGGCTGACTAGCTTGTAATTTTCAATTGACAATATCTCAAACAAATAAATCAGGAATTTCTTTTAATAGGTCCTATAGACTTATGAAACACAATGGTTTATGGGTGACCCCCAAAAAGGACTGCATTTTAATTCTCTAAAAATATTAACGGTTTTAGTCTTATGAATTGATTAATTTTAAAGTATTTGTTAAGTTGTGCTCACAACAAAATAAACATATTTCAATTCAATTTTAGGAAAACGACGTCATCACGCTGATCCAGCGCGTGGACGAGAACTGGTTCGAGGGCAGCGTCAACGGCAGAACCGGCTACTTCCCGCAGTCGTACGTGCAGGTCACCGTTCCGTTCCCTTAAGCTGACTCCTACTCCTAATCCTTCGTATGTGCGTATGAGAGCGTGCGTTAATTTTAATTTAGACAACCCGAGAGCAGAGAAACACACTGAATAAAACACAAAAACACAGACAGAAACACACACAGGACACGCCCTCTTACTCTCTAAAAAGCTGGTAATCGCCTCCGTTCTGATAATTACTGAAGAAAGCAAAGCAAAAACTATTACTATTAAAAAAAAACAGGAAGGCGGATGAAGAAGCGCAACTACTAGGAAAATCCGAAGGACTGCTGATCTAGTTTAGCGTAGAGTGTTAGTAGACGCAAAACCGGGCAGAATTATGTTTTATTCCCTTTCCTCTCCTCCAAACTAGAATTTCCCCCCCTTCACACACTACTAGAAAGAAAGAGAAAGAGAGAGATACGGCAAGATATCGAAACTAAAAAGTATTTACACGCAAGAGATTTACTAAACCGCGCGCGCTCTATTCTGTCGAACTGGTTATTCTTGTTTTTCTGTTGTTCCCTCTTCCACAGAACCCGCTCGTTGAAAGAATTTAAAGAAAGAGAGAGAATTTAATTGCGTGATGACAGTAGAACCGAAATTACGAAACGATTAGCAGATTGATCAATTGCACGTGAAAGCGAGAGAGAAGAAATTTAAAAATCAACTATACATGTGTAAGGTGTTAATTATTATCTACTAACTTCTATACATACTGAAAGAAACAAAAAAAAATGTAGTTACGCGACGTAATCGAGATTGATTGAAAGCGAGATTGTTGTTGATTGTTTTGAGCACGACCCCGTCGCACGTTAAAGTTCTGTTTTGGTCTTCTTCTGTCTCTGAAAGCAAGAAAAAAAAAGAGGTTAGCATAATTAATTCAGTTGCGTTTGCGAGTCGGATTTTTTATTCATATTGAACAAAGACGCCCAAGGAATTTCTCAACTCACAGTAAAAATTGTGAATGTGGAAGCTAAAAAAAAATTGTAAATTTACCTGTAATTTTACATACATTTTATGTAAAATCAAAATTACACGAAAAAAGATGTAAATTTTCATTACTTTTAAAGCTTGACATCTTTTTGCGTGTAATTCAAATTTCAAGTTGAAATTCATGTAAATTTACATAAAAGATTCGGTAAATTTACACGTTCCATCCTTCAAACTACATTTACATTTTTACTGTGTAATTCACACATCGAGCAATTATTTGTTACACGCAAACAAAATGGAAACCGAAGGTTTCCGCAGGGAAAAGAATTTAGCAAACGAAACTTGCTGCAAGTTGACTGTGCACTGATGATGACTGTAATTTTCACAAACACACACCACACAACTCTTTGTTTCTAATTTTTCTTCACGCTGATTTTTTCCTACTAAAAGTTCCAGCTCTCCGCTCCGGTGGGTTTCGTTCGCCAACTGCTTTGGCTTTAGCGTTTAGGGCCTAGGCGCGATATTATTAATTCGAGTTTCGAGAGTATTACTCTGTGTATATAATTTTAGAGCTTTTTGTTTTTAAAATAATAATAAAAAAAAGCGGACGAACGCGTTGAGATCATTATTTTCTTTTATTTTTGTTTAATTTTGATTTTGAGAAAATTCCCTTTTAGTTCGTATCTTTATTGTTTCAGTTAAGCGGAATGACAATTGAGCGCGAGAATAGAAAAAAAGAGAGAGTAAACGCTGCTGCGAGAGTCCGCGCGTGATTCGAAGAGAGAGACTTTAGATAGGGTATTTAAGGATCAAAGTACATTTCACTTCACCACCTCTACCACCACAATTAATCCACCAGCCGCGCCAGTGAATTGTTTTAACCTTTTAAGTTTCAATGCCGAAAAAAGATGGTCAAGTAAAGTTAAGAAGTTTGCATTTGAGTGGAATGTCAGTGGAAATCGAAATTGCTAGCATTGAACAGTTGATTGTGTTGTGTGTATGGGTGTGCTTCCAAACCACAACCCGCTGACCGGCAGCGAAATTATGGAAAAGTATTGTTTTTATCAGACTTGAAATATGCTGGTACAGCTTATCTCAGTCTCGGGTATAAGGCGGTGTTAGCCCTGACGTTGCTTCCAACGACACACCTCAGAAGGCCGAGGCCGTTGGGCATAGTCTGACCCAAGAAGGATCCTCGGTCTATTTTTAGACTCCAAAACGGTGCAGAGATCGACATTATTTTAAAAAGAAGAGATGGCATGATTCATCACTTCGGATCAATTCACTTTTACATAGTAAAAAAAAGCATGGCAATATTACATCTGGAAAAGGGATTGTGCACATAATGAATGACAGAAAAATGTAATTTTACCTGTAAAAATGTGTAAATTCACCACTTTTTCAGTGTTTAGCCACTTGTTATAAATTTCAAGGGGTCCTACTCGGATTTAACCTTGAAAGTTTGATTGATCTATTAAAACATATTTCATAATTGAATGAAATCAATTATTTTCTTTAATTGATCAAAATTTTGCTAAATATTTTAAACTTTTTGTACTTTGAAAAAAAAAATACAAAATCCAGCACACCAAGGTTTTTTTTAATGTTGTCACAAAAAGGTGATGAAACTACACAGCAAAAAAAGATAGTAATCCAGCTGCGTGTAAAAGGTCTGGGTGTAAAATAAATTTTGCATTATTTTATGAAATTTTATGTAATATTACACTTTGAAATGTGTAGCCCATCAGTATGGGAAACCTACTTGACCGAAATGTCAAGCTCATATATGCGTTTATCCATTCCATTCTTCATCGGTCTGATGGCCCAGCGGGTTAAGACGCCAGTCCTTACTATTGGTGGTGGGTTTGAATCCTGTCGGTTGCAACTTTTTTTTTGTTAACAAAAAATGTACATGCTCTGTGTAATATTAAGAGTCCTTTTTGAAGAAGGTGATGTGCATGCTTCAAAAATCAAAAAATCATTAAAGTAATTAAATGTTTGAGGCTCAAGAAGAATATTCATGATTCCAGGAAAAAAATGCAACTGCTAAATAATAGCAGCTGTTTTGGTGATTGAACGGCTCTTCTTGAGTATTTTTGTAATTAAAAAAAAGTTATCACAAAAAGATCGAAGTTCAATTTTCCAGCAAAATTTTATAAGAAAATGTTTATAAAAAAATCTTATTTTTATAAACATTTTCTTATAAAATGTTGCTGGAAAATTGAATGAAAGCCGAATACTTTCCCATTTTTATTCATAATGAAATAAAAATTCATGAAGTACTCAGAACTTAAAAAAAAATTGAATCTAAGATTTCATTCCCCAGAATTCTCCAGAAAGTCCCAGAATTTGAAATTTAACATATTTCAAAAACTAAAGCATATTTTTCACTTTGAACAAACGCAAAGGATTTAAAATTGATTTTTAAATCAATTTAAAAAAAAAAACTTCGCGGCCCTTCTTGACAGAATAGGTCTTACTTGACAGCTTGTTTCATGGGGACCATAGTTTCTGTCTCGTCAATTTAAATTAGCTTTGAAATGAAAAAAAAAAAATGATTGTGAATGATTTTTATTTGTGTTTTTACCGTTTGACATAGAAATTTACATTGGGGCTTCATGACCCTATTGCTTAAATTATTTTAAAATTTCAAACAACCTTGGTGGCTTTTGGTGCCGGAATCCGTTGTCGAAAGTACCCAAATGCAAATGTTGGCACTTTTCAAGAAAATTTCCATGCAAAATCCGAGTCTCATGCTAACTAGTTTTGACAGCTTATCTTATCTAACATACGAACATAACCAAACTTTTCGGCACCCTCAGCAAACGTCAAATCAATATTGTCCGTTTCTCTCAAAGGTACGGCGCGTACCGGCCGCGGCGCGCGCGGCATTTCAGAATATGCCATAGACATGGTTGCCAGCGATTTCCTGCACTTTTGGTGCAATAAAAAAACATACCTGGAAACAATGCCAAGCGATTCGAAGAAGAAGATCAACAAAAACCAAACGCGCAGTATAGGATTTGACAGCGCCGCATTTGCCGAAAGTGCGGCGCGTCGTTCCGAGGCTGGTTTGCCGCGTGTCTTTTTCGGGAATACGCGCAATACAATTTGCAGCCGGATCTTTTTTCTGAACTCTGCCGGATAAAACGTCAAACCATACCAATTTGTTGCCGGAACTTTTCCGGAAAAGATCCGGCATCAAATTTGCACTGATTTGACGTTTGCTGAGGGTGCCGAATTGTTGAATTGTACATAAATAAATGGCTGATTGCTTTGTTTGGTCCATTCGCGAACTATAAAAGATTGACAAACAGTTTGACAAAATTTCTAAATGACAGTTAAAGTCAGGCCGCAAACCGGAATTGTGAAAGTTTTAAATCTCCAACGAGTTTTCGGATATTTTTTAGAAATGCGTTTTTTTTCTGGATCAAGGTCTTCCACTGCTTTCAAGCGATCACGAAGTGAGTTTGATTTTTTCCGATTATCCCCGCAAACGTCAAACTATTGGCACGAAGTGATTTGTTTACCTTTTTTTCGGCACCCTCAGAATAACGTCGAACCATACAATATTGCTGCCGGATCTTTTCCGGGAGAGATCTGGGAAAAAGATTCGGCAACAATTAATACTGATTTGACGTTTGCTGAGAGTGCTGAAAAGTTTGGTTATGTTACTGCTTGCAAAAGACAACACAAAAATGCTGTCAGATCTTTTCCGGAAGAGATTAGGCAGCTATTTTTTTACTGATTTGACGTTTGCTGAGCGGAAAGTGATGGGTCTCCTCGTTGCCATTTCCGACACGGTCTTCTTTCGCTTGACGAATAAAATCGTCATCGGAAGAATCTTCCACGTAATTTTTCAACGGATTTTCGGATATTTTTCAGAAATTCGTCCTCAAGACCAGCAAATTGCTAGTGGTCTAAGGGAACCAACCACAACACTGCAGATTTTGTTTTCGAATGTGTCAATTTTGGATGCTGATCTGTCAATTGAGCCAAGATGGTACACGATAGGTGTGGATGGTTGTTTACCTACTGAGATTCATACTTGAAATAAAGTTCTTCCTGTTTTTTTTCAAACTATTAAATAGTTGCCCAAAACAAACAATTCATCACTATTGAAAATTGTTTTAATCCGGGAAATATTTCAGGATAAAAAACCGATGTTCAAGAATTTACATTTTCAATGACATTCCACTCTAACATCAAGAAGGAATCAAATTAAACAATTTCTTCCATTGAGTTTTACCAGGGCAAACCAAATAATATAAAACATTCTTAAGCTTGGCTTCTCCTTCCGAAAGGCCACCCAAAAAAATGTCCGTTAGCAGCGATCTTAAACTGGAGTAACCCCTAAGAAATCTGAAAAAAATCAAGCCTTTTAAAACGAACACACTGATGGTGAGACACGAGAAAATTATAGTTATTAGGTGTTTTGAAACAGAACAAACAAAAATCTTCATCTATATACAACAAAAAAGGGTAAAGTGTTTAATCCTACAATTCTTAAACCATCTTCGTTCACATTTAAAGACAAAGTCACACATCCACACACACAAGCTCATCAGCACACCGAAAAAAAATCAGAGTCTTTACAACAGATCACATCGTATATACATATATTTACTCTATATTACTAGTTGTAAAGGAAATCAAGACAAACATAATGAGAAGAATTAAAAAGCAAACAAAAAATCGTCGTGAAGGCAAAAAATGTATTTCCAAACCCTTTCCTCTCCTGTTTGAGTGTTATTGTTTCCAACCCTCACCGCAAACACGAAAAAACGAAAACGAAAATAAGAATCCATTTTTCAACTTCAAACTCCGTTGTTTAATAACTTTCTAACTGTTGTCTGTCCGTTTGAAAAAATAAAAACATTTATCAGCTTGACAAAAAAAAATCTAATACTATCCTTTCTCTAAAAGAAAAACTCTAACATTCAAAACTCTTTATTGTGATCCGGGAAAAAAGCAACTAGTCGTTAACTTTGTGGACAATGCAGAGGTCATGTTTTTAACAAGAGACAGAAGGTAAAAAATCGAAAAAGCCAACCAGTTATAGATGTTGTATTCAATTTCAAGCTAAAAAAACAAAGAGAAAAAAGATGGCAGATGCATAAGTAAAACAGTGTTTCAAAAAATCATTCACACAGTCACACAAACATACAAGACACACTCACAGCAAGATGAATCTCTATAAAAATTAGTTGTAATAGTTGGTAAGTAAAAAACACAAACACAGAGAAAGGAGTTTAGAGCACACACACGCAACAAAGGTTGAAGAATTCGAGACGAAAAGAATCAGCAAACTTATAAAATACGAAAGAATCAAAGTTATACAAAAACAAAGCAAACTGACACATTCAAGATTATTTTAATATTGAATAATCAAATTTTCAAGTAGATCCCACCTTGTTTTGAACAAAATTTTAAACCAAATCCCTTTCGAAATTCGTTCGATTGTTCTATTTCGCGCGCCGGCACTCGCAAAACAAAGTAGGCGTTGATCGTAGCTAGCACGCAGTCACCCACACAACAACAGAAAACACTCTCATCACTAGGCAGTAGGCGCTGACGCACACGTAAACACACACAGAGAGTGGTAGCGGTGTGAGTGAGCGAAAGTTTATTTTGTTTGTTGAACAAACCCCTTTTTAAATTGAGTGCGTTGATTTGTTTCAAACAAAAAACAAACAGGTTATATTGATGCAAATAAAAAAGAAATCGCAGAAAAAAAACACTTGAAACGAAAGTTAAGGGACGTAGCAATTATACAATATTAAAATAAATTGAAAATATCCTAAAGGACAATACATAGAGTTAAAGAAAACAAAAATAAGATGAAAAAACTTTAAATCTGAACGGAGAGACAGAACTAAAAAAAATCACACAAAGAAGAAGACAAGATCAGAACGGTGTATGACATAATCAATGATCGGTGTGTATCAAGTTAAAGCAAAACAGAAAAAAACGATGATACAATTCAAGTCAAATTTAAAAACCAAAAAAAAAACACTTTGTCAACTTCTGTGAACGAAACAAAACAACAAATAACAACACAAGTCCAAACGAAAACACATCACACTCTCTCACACTCACACACACATAAGAAAAAAAAGTCACAAATCGATTTGTTGCAGCACAGTATAAACAGAAAAAAATAAATTAACAATGGTTACGATGGCGTTAAATCGGTGTAAGTGTGTTGAAAGGTGCGCCTGCGAAATAAATGAAACAAAAAAAAAACAAAAAAGAATGTTATACTATAAGTGAAACAATAGAGACAAGATGAAATTAGCATGGGGAAGCACTCACGGAAATACACACGGAAACGAAGAGAAAAACAAAACAAAAGAATGGAAAGGACACACATACACAAAACAAAACACAGAAAACATGAAACAGAGATAAGATCGTTAATTGTGATTCATTACAAGTAATATAAATATATACTAAGAGTAAAAATAAAAGCTAACAATGAACGATTCTCAAAATGGAAATCAACAGGTGGTTTTGTTATATTGATTTATCGAGAAATCCAATTGCTATTAATTTCGAACATTGCTATCTCAATCTGTCGAAAATTTCTTTATTCCATTTAAACTGCTTTCTTTTACGCCCCTCGATGGCCTCTCAAGCCCAAGCATAATTCCTTCGGGATCTTGGTCTCTTTGGTCCCTTGAATTCCATTTGTTTGAAAAATTCTTCCATTTGTCAATATTTTCTATTTCTCATTGATGGGTGGCATTTTTTAGAAGGTAGTTTGAAAATAACTTGATTTTGGTAGCTGAACTTTTCCATGATTCTCTCGTTTTTCTCCCATAGCTCCATCAAGCTCATTTTTGAACAGGTCTACAAATAGATCATTTTACTAAACAGCAATTCTCTACGAAATTGGTCATTTTTCTTCAATTTTTTCAGGGCTGCGGAGTCGGGTCATATTTCAAGCGACTCCGACTCCGGCTTTCTGAGTTAAGCCGACTCCAACTCCGACTCCGGCCTTCCAACTCTAGCCGACTCCAACTCCGACTCCGGCTCCAGCTTTCCACAAGTTGTTGACTCCGACTCCGACACCTAATCTTTATTTAAAATATTTAAAAAATTTGAATTAATCACATCACTCACATTTCAGTTCACACTTGCGCGAATACTGTAAACCGAAATTATTTATATAAAAAGTATGGAACCATACTAAGCTTGATAGATAAGTGTTCGTTGTTCTATGTTATATGTTTTCAGCGTTATATAAACAAAAAATCATAAATATCTTCAGATTTTAACGCATTTTCAGCACAACACAACAATTTTCTAAATAAATTTAAATTTTGTTGTTTGTAAAATTGGAACTTTTTATTTAATTACTTTAAATTTACTTTCATTTTTTAAAATTTATATCCTAGCTTAGGGACCATCCATAAACCACGTGGACACTTTAGGGGGGGGGGGGGGTTTGCGATTGTCCACGCTCCAAACAAAAAAGTTTTTTTTTTGTATGGACACTTGACCACGAGGGGGGGGGGACTCGAGATTACCAAAAAAGTGTCCATGGATGGTCCCTAACTAATTTTTAATTGTACTTGAGCAACTCTCTACGAAATCGGCCGATTTCGACCATTTTTATTTTTTGTATTTTTTGATATGGCTCAAACTTTGTGGGGGCCTTCCCTATGACCAAATAAGCTATTTTGCGTCATAGACTAATCTACGTGCGTACATATGTATTGCGTGTACGTACACGAAAAAAAAGTGAGGTTAAATTTTGTCCGGCCAGCAAAATCAAATGGTGCGCTAGTGTGTGTACGCGAAACGTCATAAAGCTCTATTGGTTCACCCATTTTTTTTTTGTTGAGCCACTGCGACCAATTAGAGGAATATTGTGGTGTGACCTCGACTCTAACTGTTTTCTATTCAGAATTATGATAATTTCAGTAAAAAATCGATGCAGACTGACATTTAACAATGGCCAAACATTGAATATTACGCCCATTTAAAATGCTAGTCTTGATTTCAAAATTTTCAAAATATTTTTTTTCGAAAAGATCGGAAAATTTCACGAATGTTTCATTCATTAACATTGAGAATCGGACCATTAGTTGCTGAGGCATCGTCATTAGAAAATGGTGGGTTGTTTTGGGGAGATTTTGAAAACTTCAATTTTCGTGTTTCTTTTTCTTAAAGCGGATCTATCTCAGCAACCCGAGGTTCAATCTTCAATGTCTCTTAGATAATTTTATAGCAAATTTTCTGAACTTTTCAAAAAAAATATTTTTAGAAATGGTCACTCATTTTCACTATTTTTAAAAATCTAAAAACAGCAAATATTTCGCTAAAATCAAACTTTCGGTGGCAATATCTTGAAAACGGAGCCCTTTATCAAAAAATCTGTAAAGTACATTAAAAAATAATGTCAAATTTGTTTTTGCATGAAAATTTGATTTTTTCCAAAAATCACAATTTTTTCAAAAAATCATAACTCGGCGGCACATTTTTTAACCATGTTTCTCTATGGCTCAAAAATTGCGGATTTTTGTCCCCTTAAACATATCAAAAAATCTCGAAAATAAAATAAAAATATGTATTTTGGGATATTGAGTTTTAGTGAAAAAAAAGATGATAAAAAAATCTGCAATTTTTTTTCCGTGTACCTATTTTTTTCTCAAAAGTTCTTATAACAATACCTACAACTTTGCGGAAGACACCGAATTGATCAGAAAATTCACTCAAAAGTTACTGTTGTTTGAATATTTACATACCATTTTTGTATGGACAGCAGCCAAAATTGTATGGAGACTTGTATAATGGTGGGCCTAATCTTCGTCCAGGCTCTGTTGTGTTCTACACGGACGGTTCCAAAATGAACAACAAGACGGGAGCAGGAGTTTTTGGCCCAGGAATTGAAACATTTGTTTCAATGGGACAATATCCAACAGTTTTCCAAGCCGAAGTTTATGCAATAATTGAATTTTGCACATTTGCTTTAAAAGGAATTATAGATTTGCTAATATTTGTATCTTTTCTGACAGCTTGGCAGCACTGAATGCTCTGAAAGGGTATACCTGCCAGTCAAGACTAGTATGGGAAGGAATCTATTTACTAAGGCAATTATCCCAAAATAACGCGGTTAATCTTTACTGGGTTCCTGGGCATTGTGGAATTCTAGGAAACGAAATAGCGGACAGCCTGGCAAGGAAAGGATCTGATGCCGACTTCATTGGCCCAGAACCTTTCTTTGGTGTTCCAGACTGTTCTCTAAAAATGGAGCTCAAACGGTGGGAAATATCAACAATACAATCTATTTGGAATTCTACCGATTCTTCTAGACAGGCAAAAAGATTTATCTTTCCAAAAGAGAAACTTTCTCGAGAATTACTAAAACTAGACAAAAAGAATTTAAGGGTGATCGCAGGTTTATTAACTGGTCACTGTCCATGTAAATATCACTTATTCAATATGAGGAAAATCCCAAACGCAATTTTAGATTTTGTAATATTGAAAATGAAACATCAGAGCACCTGCTTTGCAATTGCGGTGCCCTGACCCAAAGTAGAATTTCATTTTTCGGAAAAGGGGTCTTACAGCCCTCCAATATCAATATATTCCGTCCTAGTAGGGTGATAGACTTTATAAAACAAGTCGTACCTAACTGGGACAACACGCAGTAAACAGGAGCTGCCTCTCATCGTTCCATGATGTTGGGTTAACCTGATTTGCTATAAAAAAAAGGGTCACACCCGAGGTTAGAGTTCCACTTTTTGTATTAAGTCTTGTAGAAAAGTTATGCAAAGTTAACAAGACCTAAACTGATCTGATTGTTTCAATAGTTTCTTCAAAAAGCAAACAAAAAAGGTGTTGAAAATCTTGTTAACTTTGCATAACATTTCTACAAGACCTAATGCAAAAAGTGGGATTCTAACTGTTTTCTTTTCAGAGTTATGACAATATTCCATGGTTCGTGACGGCGTCGATGCAACAAATACGAGAGAAATTTGTGATGCGTTCCGTGCCCAATTCTCTAGCGTGTTCACCCATAAAAATCTTTCTGAACAAGAAATATCCAACGCTGCGGCTCGAGTTCCAGAATCGCTACCCATCCCTTCGAACGTTGTCATCTCGCACGAAGACTTTAGAACTGCAAGTGCCAAGCTAAAATGCTCCCACTCCGCCGGACCTGATGGTATCCCCTCGGTTGTCTTGAAAAGTTGTTCTAACAGCATTTGCCTTCCTCTAACAAAAATCTATAACATGTCTCTTAGCTCCGGGGTGTTTCCTGACCGATGGAAGGAGTCATTTGTTTTCCCGATATTCAAAAAAGGCTGTAAACGAGACATTTGCAACTACCGCGGAATTGCAGCCCTCTGTGCAATGTCTAAACTTTTCGAGGTTATCGTGCTTAACTTTTTTCTGCATAACTTTTCTTCGGGCATTGCTTACGACCAGCACGGATTTCTCCCCAAACGGTCAACTAACACAAACCTTGTGACTTATGTTTCCACAATACAACGAGCAATCCAAAGTGGGTACCAGGTCGATGCGGTCTACACCGACCTCTCTGCAGCTTTCGACAAGATCGATCATCGAATCGCAATCGCAAAACTTCGACGTATTGGCTTACACGGGACTTTCATTGACTGGGTTTACTCCTACCTAACCGGAAGATCGATGCAGGTAAAAATCGCGGATTGCCTTTCATCGCCATTCCTTGTGACATCCGGGGTACCTCAGGGCAGCCACTTAGGTCCATTTATATTCCTGCTCTATATCAACGATGTCAACTATCAACTTCGGTGCTCGAAACTTTCTTATGCTGACGATTTCAAACTGTTCACTATCATCAAGAAACCCTCAGACTGTCGCTTCCTTCAACAGCAAATCAAAGTTTTCTCCGATTGGTGTCAGCTGAACCAAATGGTGTTAAACCCCACTAAATGTTCAGTTATAACGTTTTCACGGAAGAGGTCGCCGGTCTGCTTCGACTACACACTATTTGAAAACTCTTTAAAACGTGATCGTTGTGTCAAAGATTTGGGTGTCATGCTTGACGCAGAACTTTCATTTAAGGATCATGTGGCTTACATGACTTCTAAGGCATCCAAACTGCTCGGTATGATCTTCAGAATGACTAAGTACTTTCGAGATATTCAATGTTTAAAAACTTTATATTGTTCACTAGTCAGATCCACCTTGGAATACGGTTCTATCGTCTGGGCGCCATTTTATGCTAACGAGATAAATCGAATTGAAGCTGTTCAACGCAAATTCACTCGATTCGCATTGCGCTACTCTCCCAATCAATCTTTGGATTATGCCAGTCGATGTGATTTCCTTCATCTTGATTTTTTGTCTGTCAGGAGAGATTTAGCGAAAACCGTGTTTGTTTCTGATCTGTTGAGATCCAACATTGATTGTCCTTACTTGGTCGGACAACTCAACATCAACATTCGCCGGCGAACACTTCGCTCATTTGCCTTTCTGACCCTACCCTTTGCTCGCACCAATTACGCCTTCAATGAACCATTCTCCAGCATGTGCAGAGTCTTCAATCGGTGCTACTCGTCTTTCGATTTTAATTTGTCTCGTCCTGTTCAAAAACTTCAATTCTTGACGTTTCTCCGAGAAGAAAATCCCCGACCCCTTAACCCTCTAGTTTAGGTTTACACTTGTAGCTTATTTATTTATTTATTTATTTATTTATTTATATTGTATGTAATTTTCGTTAGCTTAATAGGTTAGTTTAAGTAATTATGTAAAAGCCTTTTTGTCATTTGGACTGTAAATCTGTTGACAATAAAAAAAGAGGTTTTGTGCCTATTTGAGAAGGACCCATCGGTTGGCGATCCACTCAAACGGGCTTTTCCCTCCAAACAAAACAAAAACAAAACAAATATACTGTAAAGAAGTCGAAGCAAAAAATGTTCCTATAAAAAAAGGATCTACTTAAAATCTTAGCAATTCTATGGTAATATATTTACATTTAGTTGAATTAAAAGTTTGCAAAATTAAGTTTAGATAAGTTTTATATAGAATTTCCAGATTTTATATAAACTTTTATACTAAGTAGTCAGTAAATTTTTATATTCAATCCCAATTATTTTTTTAATCAGTCAAGGATGCCTATTTGGAGTTGGGAGACTGGATTTATGGTGATTTGTCAACAAATAACTTTATTTATGTTAATTTTTTGAAAGGTGTACAAACTTTTTTGCTGGCATGAGTTTCTGAACAAAACGTAGTATAAGGTTTCTGTAAAATTTCAAATTGTTTACATGTCATCACAAAATGTGCATAGTGCCCAAGGGGTGTAAATACTTTTTTTAAATCCTGTAAATACAAGCAAAAAGAGACAGTAAAAAAATACTTAAATTTGTTTTAATTTTTTGACTCCACAGCCACAATTGTTTACTATTGTATGAGTTATGAAACTATAGTTTAGTGTATACAAACATTGACAAGAGAGGACTAACAGATTATCATGCTGTGATCTTAGTGAAATAACACAATAAGAGCTTTCCAATCACAATAAAAATGCTTCGAAAACAACATGACATCTGATAATTATCTTGATCCAAAAAATAAATTGTTTAAAAAAAATGTCAACGCAGTGCACGCGATTCAATAAATAATTTAAAAAAAATGGTAATAAACCTGAATTATAACAAATCTTGAACAATAAATAAGTTCATAAATTATATAAAATATATTGATAACTCCGACTCCGGGTCTATCAGAATCATGCTCCGACTTCAACTCCAGCTCATCAAATTTAGCCAGCTCCGACTCCGACTCCAACTCCAGCTATTCGAGTTTTGACGACTCCGACTCCAGGTCCTCAAAAAGACCCGACTCCACCGACTCCGGCTCCAACTCCGACTCCGACTCCACAGCCCTGTTTTTTTTTGTATTTTTTAATCCGGCTGAAACTGCAGGCCAAGGGTGCATGATACTGATGATTAGGGTAAGTGAAATTTCACGATTTCGCGGACAGCGTGAAATCCGTGAAATTTGGCTTTTTCCGCGAAATCCCGTGAAATTTTATGTTTGTGTGAAACTGTAACTATTTTCTCAAAATGATATATCAAACTCAAATGAGAATAAAAATAATCTTATAAAATACTGTAAAAATACCCTTGTTAAATTACTAACATAGTGTAAGTGCTTTTAGACGATTTCGAAGACGGCGTAACGTGCAGTTTATCAATTTTCCCATTTTTTTTTTAAATAACAACATTATAAATATTTTACCCATACAAACTATTTAAGTAAATTTTATTAGTTTACAATTGAAATGCTTGATATGAACCATTTGAAGAATTGTTCAATTTTTTTTATAAACTAACTAAGGCTAGTAATTTGTAATTTATTGGAAACGATAGCCTGTTAGTAAAACACTTTGTATCAGATTGAGGAAGGACTTTGAGATGATTACTTTAGGTAAGTTTAGTATTATTTTCATTCGCTGTAATAAAAATTTTACTGCTATTTTATTTGAAAATTTCATAAGAAATTTAAAAAATCAAGCTTTGTTTTATTCAAATTAAAATAAATAGCTTTTTTTTTCTTTGAAATCAACTTTTTAAAACATTTCTGATTTTTCTGAGTCCTGTTTAATTTTAACGAAATTTGATTATTTGGGTGGATAATTCCCTTAAAAGTTTTAAAATACTACTTTTTTGTTTTTTTTTTTTATTTTGATTTTTTTTTTCAATTCAATTCGGATTTATTAATGAAAAATCGAGATACAATCAGTTCTTTTGCAATTCATAACAGAGTTATGAAATTCCTTTCAGCTTTGTTTTGGAACAATTATTTCTATAACTAAAGCACTAACATGAGCAAGAAAAGTTAAAACAAGTGCAAAAAAATTCATTTTGAATAAAAAATTTAATATTATTTTTAATATGCTAAATGTCGAAAAAAATTATTGAACTTATTTTGGCTGGACAAGATTGTTGAATCTTGCTTTGATATAAAATTCAGTAAAATGAGGCAAATTCGCGAAAACTTTTTAGCTTCATTAGTCAAATATTTAAAAAAACAGTTCAATAAATGAGAACACGCATGCCATACATTTTATTTAAAAATATAGATAGAGCCCATCCATAAACCAGGTGGAATCTTTTTTTGAAAATTAGGAGATTTTTTTTGTGTCAGGTTCAAATTTATTCAAATTGTTTTTAGTTTATTTAAATACTATATAATGAAGCATAAAAAGCAGTTTCCGTGATTTAAACATAAGATTTTCAGAGTTATTTTAACATTTTTCAAGTTCCGCGAAATTTGCGTGAAATTTTGTGTTTTGAAATTGAGGTGCCCGTGAAATTTGCAATTTTTGAGCGTGAAAAATCACTAAGCCTACTGATGATACTCGTCGATTGACACCCAGGCGAGGAACATCCCGGAAGGAGCCCAACTACATCCTTAGTGCTGTTTGGACAAAACAGCGTGGCTCTGGTTCCTTGCAAGTGTCCTGCTTTCTTACCTCCACGTTGGCTTGGTTTAGTCATCATGATGGTAAGGTGTATCTTGTCTGTGGTAATCAGGGATGCCAGATACACAGATTTGTCTGTGTTTCACAGACTTTTGAGCTTGTGTCAGACATTTTTTGAGGTGCACAGACTTTTAAAAAACTTCATTAAATTATTATTTTGTAATATTTTTTGTCGAAACTTATTTCGTAAGTCTTCAAATGCTTAAAAACGCAATTTCTGATGGATTTCAATGACTGTGAATTGATATATTTGAATTTAAGACAAATGCACAGACATACACAGACTTTTTTACAGACATTTAAAAAAAACAAGTGGCATCCCTGGTGGTAATACACAGCTGAAAGGAACTCCAAAACCTTGGTATGTACCTAAATGAACTCATTGTAACTTGATTATTCACAAATAAACCCGAATTGAAATTGAACTTTGTTGATACGACCCTTAGTTGCTTAGATATTGCCATGCATTGATTGGATGTAAAAATTTAATTGAGAAAATGTTATTTACAATGAATTAAGATATTTTTTGACAATTTGTTGAATTTGGGGTGAAATAGGTATTTGCCTAACTGTTACAGCTTAGATAGATAGATCTTGTTTACAACGCAATCAATAGATGTATTGATTACGGGGTAAACAAGATCTATCTTTTTTCAAAAATCAAATGTACAACTCGAATAAGGCTTTCTAGGCCCAGTGAAAAAAATATAATTTAACTCAAAAATGACGAACTCCTCGTCACAGTGTCCTGATGCAAACAATGATCGAGCTGTAGCTGTCACAGCCCTGCGAAGTATGTTGGCTGACATATCGGGCAGTCAGTCAAAAAAAACAGCTAGAAGTCGCCTGACAAAAAAAATTTGCTAGAAAGAGATAGGAAACCTGATGCAAACAAACGTCCAGCTGTCATGTAAACATACTTTGAATGTGTTGGTAAATTTCTGACTAGAAAACCTTATACTTAAGACTTACGTAAAATTGCAATTAGGTATGTAAAAATGTAATTTAAAAAAAAACATTCGGGTGCCTAGAAATGAGCAGACCTTGCAACAGAGACCACAAAAGACCCGGGGGTCGTTAAAGTAGATTGCTTTGCTTTGCTTTTTGTCCCGTTTCGCCCCAGAAGATGGTAGTGGAGTTTCCGAAAAATAATATTTTCATTTATTTATATTTGGATTGTTTTTAAACGTCCTATAAACATATGAAAGACAAATACACTCAACCACCGGTGGTTGTTCACATTTTCGTTTGACACTTTTTTAGTTTGTACCCCGTTGATTGGGTCAAAGTCAAACTAAAAGGTGACGAACTATCACTTTTTACACGGCGCTCACGCACACTATCAAAACAAACGTTTGATAGTGTGTGTGAACTCCGCGTAAAAGGGGTGTCAAACTAAAAAGTGACCCCGTTCGTTTGACAACAGTTGGTGTCAAACCATCGGGGCTTGAGTGTAGCTTAAAGGACTTTAAAAAAAACTCAAGGTATGTTTTAGAGGACCAAAAAAGGCTACTTTTGCCACAGATAAATGCGGAAGTTTTTTTAGGTTTAAAAATGGACTTATTATATTTTTTTAAGTTTAATAAGGCTTTTATCTTACGGCAAATGCTCACGGAAATCGAAGTTGGATCGTAACTTATTCCGATTTCGTGTGAGTTGGCGGAGAATGACCCATATGACAGGCCTACGAAATTGAGATATAGATAATTAATAATAAAAGAAAAAAGGGACTTTGTTAGGAAGAATCAGTTTGCAAAATCAAAATGAAAATGTAAGACACCACGCGTCTCCTCGAAACAAATCTTTATAGGAAGAAATTCATGGAGGTGCATGGTACTTTAATTGAGCGGAACAAAATTAAATTATCAGGGCATAATTATTTCTCAATCCATTTCTTTCCCCCCCAAATAAAACACCAACTATTTTCAATTTTTCAATTTTATTGGCTATGTCACTAATTTTCCATCATCCGCACTCACACTCTCGCTCGCGTTCTTTACAATTGTTTTGTTTTTGGAAACACACTCGCTTTCTCTATCATTTCATCCCACTCGCCAACAGCTTACAATTTAAAGATTGTTTTTACTTTTGTTTTATACTCTTGCTGTTTGCATATTGTTGTCTTCCTCGCTTGCTTTTGGCTTCTATACACAAATTTCTAATAAAATAGCTTTAATAGTAGTAATTTTCGCAATTTTCTTTTATTTTTATTTTATCCTTGTTGTTAAAATTACACAGTAAAAAGCGGGAATTTTTTCGACATTTTTATGAAAGTGTGTTTATGTTTGCGCTGTGTGTGTGTGGACGAACTAAGTAACATAGTTTTACAAACAAAAAAAATTTACACGTTAAATAAAAAAAACAAAGACTATCTGTTCTGCTTTCTCTCTGCTTTTCGGTGGAAGTTGCCCGTCCAACAACAACGGACGGCTTGGTTTTTGCTCACTATTGTTTGTGTGGGTGACATGTGTGTGTGTTTTATTTACAAATGGTTGGTTGGCTTGAATTAATTTAAGGAATTGCGGGTTTAAAAAAAAACAACAACTCTTTACTCGTTACACAACAAAATGAGACCCTTTTTGCATTGCTTGCTTGGATTGGTTGGTTTGTTTTGTGTCTTTGTGTGTGTGTGTCTGTGTGGTTGGGATGAAGAAACGTTCTTTTTTGTTTTGTTTTTATCTCGCGGGACGACAATCATATTTACACGCTAACAAATGTCTCACTAAATTCTAGGATTTACTTTGTTTAAGAAAGATTTTTTTTTGTTGCTCTTAAATGGATCGGATATCTTCCTACTAGGTATTATAGTAACGAATGTTTCATTTTTTTGGTGGTCAAGTTGTCTTTTTTTTTATTTAACTCTTGTTGCTGGCGCGTAAGATTTCTTTTCTTTTATTTTCTTGTTTATTTTGTTAACCTCTTTATACAACTACCAGCTAAGCTTGCAGGCTTAGCGTTTTTAAGTAAATATACAGCTGCTCTCTCTAGCAATTTCTCTCGAGTGGAAGAAATACATTTACATAATACACTACACGTTAAATGGGGGATTTTCGTACCTAATTAAGTATGCCTTTTTGTAATGTTACACTCTAAAGTTAAGATTTCGCTCGGAAGAAGTGGAACAATGCGTGTGTGTGTGTGTATATTTTTGCTTAGTTAAGTTTGCTTAATTTCTTTTTAACGGACTGAGAATTTCTTCCTTCAAAAATGGTTTGAACAATTGCGCTTTCATTTATATATTTGCTTTAATTTATTAAATATTAAATCACTATATGTACACGGAGAAAAATAGATACATTTATTTATTTATATAATATGAACAAAATTACTCGCCTAAGAAAATATATATATTTAAACTATGAACAAAAGAGCATTCGTTTAACACTAGTTAAGGTGACAAAAATTTACACAAATTACTTGCCTAAATACATAAATCTAACTACTAATACATAATGGAAGAAAATGGGTGGAAAAAGGGGGGAGGGACTCAAAGAAAAAGCTGTACAACATTGCATTTGTGTGTGTGTGAGCTCACAACAATTTTTCGAAAAAATAGAACATTTCCTAAAAGTTAAGTAATATTTTCTACTGGTTCTGGGGCCGGCCGATCGAAGCAACCATTGGCTTCTATTGTTCTCGTTTCGCACGGTGTGTGTTTTCGTGGTTTATTGTCAGTTTAATACTTTTTTTTCTCTCGAACTTGTTTGTGTGCGATTGCTTGCTTTAAATGGGAGAATGAAACAAAAAAAAAAAAATACGACATACTTAAAACATCTATCTATTGCGAACGGAATGATTGTGAGATTTTTAAGGTTCTCTTCTTTCTTTTGTCGATTTAATGTTTTCTCTCTTTTGTGTGCTTCTCTACAAATGTAATTTGTACCATTGGTTTACTATATATTTTAAAGTATATCTCGCTCACGCATTTTTCGCACAACATTTTTTTCTTCTTCAATTATTTGTTTCATTTAGCTGCATATGCGCGTGTTGCTTCTTACACGATTAATGAGGATTAGTCGATTTAATCTTGGATCGAGGGAAAGGTGGTGGTGGTGGGGAGGGAATCGAAACACACGCTTACGAAAGTTCGAGTCAAAATGTTTTAAATGTTAAATGTTGCGCTTGTCTTGTTTGAGTTGTCTTTTTATCTTATAAACTAGCAAATTTTAGTTTTGAGTTATGTGTGTATTGTTTTTTCGAGTATGCTTGTCAGTGTTAGTTTGCCGTACTGATGCCAATTGAAGAAGTAAAATCAAGCAAATTTATCATTAATCTAGACAAAAACATAAAAAATTATCAAAAAGTTCCTTTACTCATATTGAAATTAAATTTATCAAATTTCATGAATGAAAGATTATATTTCAGAAATTAGTTTTGCACATCAAGGTTTAAATATTTTTGGAATCAATTTCTGAAGATGTTTCAGTGATTGTTAGAGTTCCGGAAATATTTTTCAATATTATTTTTTAATTAAAAATTATAATGTTCAAAATAGGTGATATTAACAACATATATTTATTGAAAATACTCCAAATATGCTAAACAATTTTTTTCTGAGAAATTTACTATTTAAAACATTTTAATTTCAAATCAAAAATAAATAAATTTGGAAAAAGGAATAAATTAATCTTGCAACTTTTTGTTTTTTAGCTTCCAGAATTTAAAAATAGACATAAACTAAAACAAACAATAAATAGATATTTTCAAAGTCTGTTTTCATAATTTGAATTTATAATTATTTCATCACGACCATATTAAAATAGTTTTTAAAAACCCGATTTTGCATTCCACGTGTGAATGACAAAAAAATGAGTAAATCAAAGTAATTTATATAATATATATGTAACCTATTTTAAAGTTTCATTCAATTTTAAAATACCGCAAATAATTTTTCAAAATTGATTTTGAATAAACTACTTTTCACATTAACCAAATCTATCAAAATTCGAGTACAGTGCAGATTCGTTAATTGGAACGACTGACAGCTGTCAAAAGCTTGAAACTACGCAAGGTATATAGATAAGAAAAGGTAAGGTGAGGTTTCCAGCTGTCAAACAATAGTTTGCAAGAAAACCGGATTTTACAGGCATTTTTTTTAGAAAAAGTAAAAAATGATCATTTTCCACGGAAATTTCACCGGATTTTTCGAAGGATTTATTTTGGCATGCCAAAATAAACCAAAATGAACATATGTTTTTTTTTTTATTTTTTAAAATTAAATTTAACTGAAAGCGTTTTTTGGTTGAGTTCGGCATGCTGAACAATTCTTTAGAAAAAAATGTGCTGAAATTTTCCCGGAAAATGATCAAATTTTCACTTTTATAAAAATCTTTATTTAAATCCTGGTTTCTTGCTAACTAGTTTTTGATAGCTGGAAAACCCGTTTTACCTTATCTATTCTACATACTTCGAATACTACGTGCTCGGAAATCGTTTGACATTGGGGTTTGACAACTGCTTTTGACGTTTGAGTGTTTTTTTTTATCCAAATAAGTTCGAAATTCGAATTAATGAATCTGCTCTGCAATTGGACATAATATCTTTGATTTTTTTTTTCAAAATTTATACTTGAAAACAAATGAAAAATTTATTTATAATCAAAACGAACTAAGAGTTTTGGAAACGAACTTATTGACTTTTTCAAGTTTTTAAAATTATTGACATTTAGCCTTCAAATTTAGTAAGTAAATTCAGCTATCAGAACACCTAATTGACATGATATAAAAAAATTTAATATTTTCAAACATTGGAACAGTTTAAAGTCTATCGAAACGTTAAAAAATAGATTAATAAAAAACAAAATGAGAGTTTTTCAAAGTTTATAAAAAAAATTAATATTCTTTTTTTGTTATTTGAAGTGTATTCCGACAGCTGATCCAAATTTATTAATTTCTTCAATAAGAAAATATATTATAACATTTAAAAAAAATCAAAATTTGTTTTACAAGCAACAGAAAAAAAAGTTTATTCGTCGTTTAAAATATTACCTCATCTTTGTTTTTGTTTTTTTTTTTGCAATTAAACAACATTTTCCTCGCGAAATAAAAAAAAAATATTTGAAAACTATTTTATAATTCTGGCAAAAATGTAATAATAATAAAATTAGAAAATTTGAACAAAAAAACTGCAATTCTAAATCAAATAAAATTCGTTTAACTACTAAAAACAGTTAATCAGATTTCATTTTCATGCTTGAAGTTTAAAGGAAAGGGAAATACTCAACCCTTAAATAATTGGCACAGTAGGCAATGTTTTGGGCCAATACGCACCTCCCAAGAAAAGGGGTCAAGCAGAACAAAGGAGAGGGAACGATTTATTGGAACTTTTCCTCACTCTCTCTCTAGCTTGCTTTCGCTGCCGCTGCTGCCCATTTGAATTTTTTTTCACCGGTTCCTTCCGAAGTGCGCATACCGCTTTAAAAGTTAGAGACCCACTCTTGAATTCCATTCGATGCCTCCTTCAAACAGCTACGCCATTTTGTTTAGCACAAACTGACAGTTTTCGCTATTGTTCTCTCCCTCCAGCATTTCATTCACAGTTTACAACAGTCCTTGTTTTGTGCGCAAGCGTTCTATTGTCAACGTGTAATTTAAAATTAAAGCAAAGAAAGAAGATTTGAAATTGTGTGCGATATTTCCATCAACAAAAAATATTTGAAAGACCGAAACGAACGAACCAAAAAAGTAGAAATACTTAACCATTTTAAGTGTTTTGTGCGCCTAACAAAATTGTGCTCGTGTGTGTGTGTTGTTTTAGTGTCAACATTGGTTGACAATACTTTAATAATAGAAAACAATGACGTCTTTAACAAATAATAAAAATAAAAATAAAGCGCCTGCAGCGCAAGTAGGCGGAGCCAAAAACAAACAATAATCTCTCTCTCTCTTTCTTTCTAATTCTCACTCTTGCTGTCCGGTCTGCTTGTGTTCTGTTTGCTGTCTATTGGTTACAATTCTTTCCGGTTGTGTCTATGTTGTGTGTGTGTTTGTAATAGTTGGTAAATTGGGTTTGTGGCGTATACTCGAGTATCCAAAAGGTAGAGACCACCACGTGGTCTGTCTTTTAACAGGTTACAAAGGTTGTTTGTAGGGATTGTGTGTGTGTGTGTGTGGGCTGTGGGGATGAGTCGAGGCCCTTTCAGCTAAGGTTGGCGGAAAACCTCGTATCACAGCAGTGGGGCCACGACGAACTCCGTATCTTACAGACGCGTTGCGGTGTACATCTCCAGCCTCCAGCAGCAGAAGCGACGGAACCGTTCGGCTTCCTCTTCGTCCTCCGGCGACACAGCCAGCTGGTATCATTCGTGGAGGTTCTTGCTCAGCAGCAGGTTGTTGTGATGGCCGGACAGATGCCGGACCAGTTCCTGCAGCGTTTCAAACACCAGCGAGCAGAAACAGCACGTGTACCTCCCGCCCGCTTCCGGCGCATTGATTATGTTCCGATGCACCGAGCACAGATGCTTCAACAGGTGAGCCTTCTGCTTGAACATGGCCACACATAACCGGCAAGCGAACGGCTTCTCCCCCGTGTGGACCCGCAGATGCGTCTTCAGGTTCCAGCTCATGCCGAACGTCTTGCCGCAGTACTCACAGCGATATTCCCGCACGGCCGTGTTGCCACCCATACTCCCACCACCCCCACCACTCGCGACTCCCCCACTCCCGGAACCATTCCCCCCACTTCCCCCGCCACCTCCTGCGGCCGCCGAAGCCCGCGCGCTCAGCTCCGCCTGGCTGTTCTCAAAGTTCTTCATCTGCTGCAGCAAATCCGCCGGACTCGTCTCGGCGTTCGGGCCGCCACCGTGGACGTACGGCAGTCCCAGCAGGTCGCTCGGACCGCCCGGAAGACCGGCTAGGGCGGCCGTTGGCCACGGGTACACAAAGGGGGCCACCGCGAGCTTGTTGTCCGCGCTGGGCGGACGTATCCGGTTGTTGTTGTTATTGTTGTTGCTGCTGCTGTTGTTGTTGTTCGAAAGGCCGGCGGCGATCTCGGCGTGTCGGACCGACGTTGGGGAGCCGGGTCGGAGTTCTGGAAAGAGGAAAAAAAATAATTGGGTTAAAAAAAATATGTTTATGAATGGTTCCTCTCAAAAATACGAATTTAAATAAAAACACTACACTAAATATGGCTTTTTGGAAAGAAAGGCTTCAATTTGAAATTTCAAAAAACATTGCATGCAAATTGCTGTAAATGATTGATAAAAAAACTATCATTTGATGATTCCTGCACAAAAATATCAGAGGGTATAGCGACCGTCACTTTAGCTTGTGATAGCCAGCAAGAGCATTCGCCGAAGATTATTTTGTTCGCTCGGAAAACCGCAATGAAATTCAATTCTTGTTGCTGAGAATTTCACGACGGAAAAAGGGCAGTGAAGTTCGAGAGATGAGATTTCTGGCATGATAACTGTAGTCGCTGTGAACTGAAAGTTTCATATTTTTACAACCCTGATTGTATGTAAAACTTTACAGATGAGCAATTCTCTACCAAAACCGGAAATGGTTTTTTTTTTGTATTTTTTGATTTGGCTCAAACTTTGTGCGGGCCTTCCCTATGACCAAATAAGCTATTTTGCGTCATTGGTTCACCCATACAAGTCTCCATACAATTTTGGCTGCTGTCCATACAAAAATGGTATGTAAATATTCAAACAGCTGTAACTTTTGAGTGAATTTTCTGATCAATTTGGTGTCTTGGGCAAAGTTAAGGGCGAATGATACTGATAATACCTCTTCAGTTGACGCTTAGGCGAGGAACATCTTGGAAGGAGCGTCACTGACTACGTCCGTAGTCCTGTTAGATCATTCTTGATCAGGACAGTATAGCTCTGGTTCCTTGCAAGTGTCCTATTTTCTTACCTCCACGTTGGCTTGGTTTTCATGATGACCTAGCTGGTGGCCTGTGGAAACGGATCGTAAACCTTTGACCACCGCGGGTCAGAGTCGAGACGGCTAAAAGAAAGGGGCGCGTCAATGTGGGAAAGGGAAGTTATTTGTGATTGTAGACGGTATTGTTTTGATTCGCAGTATGTTGAGTCAACTGCTGTGGATGTACCTGAAACATCGCAGATCGGGGTTTCTCTCCTTTCCATTTCCAGCTACCATCTATCTTCTGTTTATTTTGTTTCACTGATGTTCTAAAACGGCTTCTGTTTACTATCCTCCATTTGATTTTGATTTTACTTATTTGATTCTCTTATTTCTCAACGCTTTTCCACTCTATTTTACCAATTGATGCTGTTGTAACAAACTGTCTGCTTTCCCTTAATTTGGCAGCGATGTCAATTTTGTTTATCATGTGCCCTTTCTTTATTTATCTATTTGAATAATTTCTCATCTTCCCTGTAAATTGCCCTCAATAAAATCTAAGCTTGTTTGTTACCTCTATTTATTAACTATTGTTAATTTCTTTTAATTAATTACTATCTTTCTTTCACTATTGATTCTTTACATAGTATATTTCCTTCACTGTCCATTGTTTTGAAACTTCACCTTTTTCTTAAGCAAGTGAGGTTTGAGCCCTTACTCAATTTATGGAATGGTTAAAGGATTAACACAAATATTACTATTGTATTTTTGGTAAACTTTTATAACATGCTTAGGACCAAAAAATTGTAACAAAACACCGCGACAAAAGAAATAGCAACAGATAAACAGACTCAACACTAGGAAAGATTTCAGGAGAAAATAATACACAGTAAATAACAATTAGTTTTTGAATTCAAACTAAAAATAAAACAGTTTTTGCTTTAATGACAGTTGATAGGCACACTATAAATGGTTAGGCGCTTATACTTACATCAAACCCTACGTAATGTACCACCCCCGGCCGAGTTAAAATGCGTAACCGGAAAAGAAGGTGTGCATGCCTGGCACGAACACTCAAAGCGTGTTCTAGCGTGCTGCTCGTACTGACTCAGAGCAAGGGTGAGATGTAGGTGTAAGGGCAGTGCGTGTTCGTCGGGAACCTAGTGCATAAGATCGGTCAAGGCCCGTTCTTACACTGAAAATTGCGAATTGCGAATTGCGAATTTGGTGTCTTGGGCAAAGTTGTAGATATTGTTTAGGACCTTTGAGAAAAAAATAGGTACACGGAAAAAAAATTGAAGATTTTTTAATCAACTTTTTTTTTCACTAAAGCTCAATTTCCCAAAATACGTATTTTTTGATTTTCGAGATTTTTTGATATATTTTAGGGGACAAAAATCCGCAACTTTTGAGCCATAGAGAAACATGGTCAAAAAATCTGCCGCCGAGTTATGAATTATTGAAAAATAGTGATTTTTGGAAAAAATCGAAGTTTCATGCAAAAACAAGTTTGACATTTTTTTAATGCAACAATGAATTTGCAATCGAAAAGTACTTTACAGATTTTTTGAAAAGGGCTCCGTTTTCAAGATATAGCCACCGAAAGTTTGATTTTAGCGAAATATTTGCAGTTTTTCAATTTTTAAAAATAGTGACCATAAGTGACCATTTATATAAATTTTTTTTTTCAAAGTTCAGAAAATTTGCTATAAATTTGTCTAAGAGACATTGAAGATTGGGCCTCGGGTTGCTGAGATAGAGCCACTTTAAGAAAAAGAAACACGAAAATTGAAGTTTTCTAAGTCTCATCAAAACAACCCACCATTTTTTAATGTCGGTATCTCAGCAACTAATGGTCCGATTTTCAATGTTATGAGATGAAACATTCGTGAAATTTTCCGATCTTTTCGAAAAAAATATTTTGAAATTTTTTAAATCAAGACTAGCATTTTAAATGGGCGTAATATTCAATTTTTGGCCCTTTTAAAATGTTAGTCTTGATTTAAAAATTTTAAAAATATTTTTTTCGAAAAGATCGGAAAATTTCACGAATGTTTTTTTTTTAAATTATATCTCCGGTACCAGACTTTGCATCATCTCACGGGATTGAAACTCGTCTGAAAAACCTGCATCATTTTCTCAATCAAAACGGTGGCGCCGCGTGGTGGTAGCTGCCCTGTTTATTACACTGTAAAATTATCCATGGCTAATCCAAGGAACCAAAAGGTGACAACAAAAATGTCCGCCCAAAAGGGGTGCTGCAAAAAAACTCTTTATTTAAAAAAAAATCCTAACAAATCAGCAACGAATTACAAGTTTGATAGTCGAACTACACGTTAAAGTTGGTTTTGTTATTTGTTTTTGGAAAACCGCATATTTTTTAACAAAAGTGCCAAAAATATTCATAACTACCTTTTGCCTCTTGGTGGCGCTTTGTGTTAGTATGTGTGTGGTCGATATTTGCGGACGTGCACGCAGAACACAGAACAGTGAGAACTAGCGAAAATGCCTCACTTTCTTCTGATACATGTTGCCATATTGAAATAGCGTGAAGATTCATACACGTGATCATCTTCAACTCTAGCGCAGTCTCCTGATAAAACATTTTTTTAAACTTTTTATGAAAAAAAATCGGTTATCTTAATTTCCGTGTTCCTTTTTTTTCTGATGAACCTGATCATCATCACACACAACTTTGTCGAAGATCTTTTCTCAAAATATAGATTTTCGAATATTCACAAGTCAATTGTGTATGAATATTCGAAAATATCGAAACTTTTTCGAATCTCTTGAGAATTACTCAGAAGTTTTTTTTTACCAACAAACCAATAACAAAAAGAGCAGCGAATGACCAACACGGTTACAGTTGCCTAAAATATAGAATTAACAACAACAACAAAATCTAATTATGAATATGAAAGGAATAACTTAAAACCTCGCTTAAAATAATTTATATCTCCGAAATAGCTGAAGTTTTTTGTCGCTCTTGCCTCCGCAAAATTTCGAACGAATTTTGTTTTACACGGGCTAAAACATGTTTGAACGATGTTTTTGTTAGCAAACATTACAGATTTGATCAAATCGAGTTCAGCAAAGTTATGGGTGTCCGTGTAAGTTAGACGTGCGTTGAGTGTTAACGAAATTCTGAGATATAATTTTTGAAAATAATTCAACGGATTTCGAAGTTCGATCAATGAACTTAAAGCACACTGCGTCTCCATCAAAATGTACTGGGATTTTGTTTTCTATGGAGACGCATTGGAAAAGTCGATTCAATAACATTTTCTGTTATTCAGTAGAGTAAATTTTCATGAAACCTTCTTCCAAACTTTATTAAGTTTACAGTCATGCCTCGGTTTTGCACGCCTCGGTTTTGCACTGCCCCGGTTTTGCACCGTTCAGCTGCCTCGGTAAAGCACGGCCCAGTGCTTAACTGAAGCACAGAGCTTATGGGATTTTGGCTATATGGGAGACATTGGCTATAATTCTATGAATAATAATGCAAACATCAAAAAATTATAGTGTTTTGGAATCGGGATGATGTCAGCTATCCATTAAAATTATTATTTCATGAATTTTTTTACAAATATACGTATTTTTCCTGTATTTTGAAAATGCATATTTTTTCTCTAAAGAAACCAAAAATATATTGTTATTGCAATATGGGTATCAAATGATCAGTTTTTTCATACATTTTGGATGGAACAATAACATTTTTAGAAAATACTCAAAATTTTCACAAAACTACGTATTTTTGAAAAAAATGCTCAAAATTTCAATTTCAAACGATCGGGATTTTTTCATACATTTCAAATTTTTAGAAAATACTCAAAATTTTCACAAATGTACGTATTTTCGAAAAAAAAAAATATTCAAAATTTCCGTTTTTACAATGTGGGTATCAAACGATCAGGATTTTTTCATACATTTCGAATGTAATAACAACATTTTTAGAAAATACTCAAAATTTTCATAAAACTACGTATTTTCGAAAAAAAAATACTCAAAATTTCAATTTGCACAATATGGGAGTCAAACGATCGGGATTTTTTCATACATTTCGAATGTAATAACAAATTTTTTTTAAATACTAATTTTTTTCACAAAACTACGTATTTTCGAAAAAAATACTCAAAATTTCAATTTTTACGATATGGGTATCATACGATCGGGATTTTTTCATACATTTCGAATGTAATAACAATATTTTTTGAAAATACTCAAAATTTTTACAAAACTACGTATTTTCGAAAAATACTAAAAATTTTTTTTAAATATGGGTATCAAACGATCGGAATTTTTTCATACATTCCGAATGTAATAACAACATTTTTAGAAAATACTCAAAATTTTCACAATACTACGTATTTTCGAAAAAAATACTCAAAATTTCCGTTTTTACAATGTGGGTATCAAACGATCGGGATTTTTTCATACATTTCGAATGTAAAAACAACATTTTAAGAAAATACTCATAATTATCACAAAACTACGAATTTTCGAAAAAAAATACTAAAAATTTCCGTTTTTACAATGTGGGTATCAAACGATCGGGATTTTTTCATACATTTCGAATATAAGAACAATATTTTTTGAAAATACTCCAAATTTTCACAAAACTACGTAATTTCGAAAAAAAATACTTACAATTTCAATTTTTAAAATATGGGTATCAAACGATCGGGATTTTTTTTATACATTTCGAATGCAATAACAATATTTTTATAAAATACTCAAAATTTTTACAAAATTACGCATTTTTGAAAAAAAATACTCAAAATTTCTGTTCTTACAATATTACCTTTTAATTTAAATTGAAGCATAGTCTCAATCTTCCTGCTCAGCGGATTTCGCCAGAATGCAACGACGATGATCACGATACCAAATGAACACAAAGCGATTTAAATGTACTGTTTTCAGTCTGGAATAGATACCAAACTGTCACACGTAGCACTACGGTGGTTTGAGATATCTAGAATCTCAAGGGCCTCAGTGGTACAATTGGCTGTGCGTCTCAGTACTAATGAGGTGGTTGCGGGTTCAAGTCCCGTCGTCCCTTAGAAAAATCGGACACATGACGATACAAAGATACTCATATTGTAAAAAACAGAAATTTGGGGTATTTTTTTTTCGAAAAAAACGCAGTTTTGTGAAAATTTGGATATTTCCACAAATTTGTGTTATAACTTTTGAAATGTATAAAAAAATCCCGAACATTTGATAACTCTTGTGAAAAACAGAAATTTTGAGTATTTTTTTCAAAAATACGTAGTTTTGTGAAAACTTTGAGTATTTTCACTTTTATTAAACTGTTATTAAAACTTTCGAAATGTATGAAAAATCCCGATCGTTTATTACCCACATTGTAAAAACGGAAATTTTGAGTACCTTTTTTCAAAAATTCGTAGTTTTGTGAAAATTTTGAGTATTTTCTAAAAATGTTGTTATTAAATTTGAAATGTATGAAAAAATCGCGATCGTTTGATACCCATATTGTAAAAATTGAAATTATGAGTTTTATTTTTTCGAAAATACGTAGTTTTGTGAAAATTTGGAGTATTTTCAAAAAATATTGTTATTACATTCGAAATGTATCAAAAAATCCCGATCGTTTGATACCCATATTGTGAAAATTGAAAATTTGAGTATTTTTTTCGAAATTACGTAGTTTTGTGAAAATTTTGAGTATTTTCTAAAAATGTTGTTATTAAATTCGAAATGTCTAATCTAATCTAATCTAATCAGACCCTAGCGCAGCCAATCTTTCGAAGGGATCCTGGAGAGTGCCTTAGGTTAGATGACGCCTAGCACCCTTCTTGTCATTTATTAACATTTGTAGTGCGCCATTGCATCGGAATGCATTGGAACATCACAAGCGTTAAAGCGGCCAGGCCTATTGCGTAAAGCCGTATCGCAGAGATGACTCGTAATTGGGTTGAGTTTGAGCACAGAGTGTTCGAACAACAACACAATTCTGAATCGACAGGGGAGGAAGAAGCGTGGGGACACACCACCATACGCTCCGAGATTTTGATTGTATTCGTTGGGAGCACCATGCTAAGAAGGTTTGGTACTCCGGGACCCTCTGGGATGGGACATTGTATTTCCACGAATGCCCTGGACTCTATTTGCCGTGGTTATAGCGCCACAACTCGCTCTCTGTAACAGTATTCCTAATTCCAATCCACGCTCACCAAGTCGTCATGGCCTAATGGTTAGCATTTTTGCTTACCAATCCAAAGGACGGAGGATCGAACCCCGTCTCGAGCGAATTTGATTTTTCGTTCATATTCATCATTTCAAATTTATGTGTTCTTAACTTTCTCGTTGGGAGCAGATGGGAATCGAACCCAGAACCATTCGCTTATAAAGCGAGCACCGTAACCAGTCAGCCACGGCCGCTCCTAGAATTGTTATTAAATTCGAAATGTATGAAAAAATCCCGATCGTTTGATACCCACATTGTGAAAACGAAAATTTTGAGTATTTTTTCGAAAATACGTAGTTTTATGAAAATTTTGTGTATTTTCTAAAAATGTTGTTATCATATTCGAAATGTATGAAAAAATCCCGATCGTTTGATGCCCTCATTGTAAATGCG
This sequence comes from Culex pipiens pallens, assembly GCF_016801865.2. Lineage (NCBI taxonomy): Eukaryota > Metazoa > Arthropoda > Insecta > Diptera > Culicidae > Culex > Culex pipiens. Next base: position 201,878,768 of record NC_068938.1, read on the forward strand.
GAAATTTTGAGTACTTTGTTTCGAAAATTCGTAGTTTTGTGAAAATTTTTGAGTATTTTCTAAAAATGTTGTTATTACATTCGAAATGTATGAAAAAATCCCGATCGTTTGATACCCATATTGTAAAAATTGAAATTTTGAGCATTTTTTTCAAAAATACGTAGTTTTGTGAAAATTTTGAGTATTTTCTAAAAATGTTATTGTTTCATCCAAAATGTATGAAAAAACTGATCATTTGATACCCATATTGCAATAACAATATATTTTTGGTTTCTTTAGAGAAAAAATATGCATTTTCAAAATACAGGAAAAATACGTATATTTGTAAAAAAAAATCATGAAATAATAATTTTAATGGATAGCTGACATCATCCCGATTCCAAAACACTATAATTTTTTGATGTTTGCATGATTTTTCGTACGATTAAAGCCAATGTCTCCCATATAGCCAAAATCCCATAAGCTCTGTACCTCGGTTATGCACGCCTCGGTTTTGCATCCCCCATATGCGGTGCTAAACCGAGGCACGTCTGTATACCGAATTCGGTAGTTTTCAGTTTACCGGCCAGTTGAATGATCGGTAAACTTGATAGAATCGAGTAAATTTAATTTAAACCTCAAATTCTTATTTTTAACCACGCTACTCACCAGGCAGGTACGTTGGCGGTGCCGACAGGAAGCACTTGCTGCGCGCCCTCAAATCATCCAGGTAGCTCGGCACGAACGGCGGATTCTGGGCGGGTGAGTTGTGGAAGCCGGGCCGGCGCTTCCGGTGCGGCGTCACCACATAATTGTCGGGCGAGTTGTGCAGCAGCCCCTCGTGATCCATCGGCTTCAGCGCTTCGGCGTCCGCCGGGTGGATGTAGTACGCGGCCGCTTTCCGCTTGGTCCGGAACGGGTCCAGGTAGCGCGGCGGAAGGAGGGTCTGTCGTGAGGAGAAGGAGATATTTTTAGGTTAGAAAAGGGCTCCATGGTATTGAGGTTATGTCTAGAATACTCACCTTGGTCGTCGCAGTTCCTATCGTCTCCACGTCGATGTTCGCATCGTCCGAATCCACGTCCTGCTGTTGCTTCACGATCGACAGGTTCACCGGGTCGGACGAACTTCGTCTCCGGTTCGCCGAAGGATCCGATCGTCGCGATCGTGTCTCTCCCTCGCCAGCCGCTTCGTCCCCATCACCACCCCGATCTTCCACGTCCAGCTCGTAGTCCTCGTCGTCTTCCGCAGGTTCCGTCGGTTCTCCGCTCCCACTTCGGCGTCCACTTCCTGCCCCACCCCCTCCGCTGCTCAAATTCGTCGGCGTTGGTCGATCTCCGGCACTCTCCCCCGCAACCGATCCAGCCCGGCCACTTTCCCCACTGCCACCCTCACTCGCACCGTCATTCCCGCTCCCCCCGCCGGCGTCGTCATCGCCGTCGTGCCGACTGATCTGATGCAGCTGCCGATGGTGATGATGGTGATGGTGGTGATGATGATGACCGCCACTTCCGGCCACCAGATGGTGCTGATGCGGGTGCAGGGGATGGTTGTTATTGCTCTTGATGATCGCTTCCTCAACCTCGTCCAGATATTCCAGGTTTTCCTCGCGGTCCCGGTCCCCATCGCCGTCCACCGAACTTCCCGCCGAGTGACGTTCGCTTTTGACGCTGACCTTTTTGGGCGTGCCGGCTTGGCTGCCGGTGCCACCACCGCCAGAGGCGCTGTCCCCGGACAGGGAGTCCTGGCTTTTGGAGCGACGTCGTCGGGACGGGTGCTGGTGGACTACGCTGGAGCCGGTGATGCCCTCGGTGTTGCGGTTGATGTCCACCAGGGGCTCGGATTTGCGGGGTTCTGGAAACGGGAAATGGAGCGGAAATGGTTAGAAATGATGGGTTTTTTGTTTTCTTTTGTATATTTTCGATCGTTTTTATATGATATATTTGGAGTTTGAATTTCAACGAATCAGTTCCGCAGATGCCAACGACCATTTTAGAATGGCAGAAAACCTGGCGACCAAATTTCGAGGTATTTTTGTACTATTACAACCATTAAGCCAAGGAGCCGGATAAAAAACAAAAGCTTTCCAATATCCCTTGATTTGGGAAAAAACTAGAGAGCTGAACTTGTTTTTACATATCTCTTTGTTTTATTGATTCTAAAGAATTTAGATCTCCAATAAAAACATTCATTAAAAAACAATCACAGTTTATTAACTTTTATTCAATTTTGTTGTTTAAACTCAATTCTATTTGATTTTGGTATTCACATCCAAAGCGAAGGTTTAAAATCGAACTGATTTGTAAATTTTTGTTTCAGCAAGGAAACATTAATTTCAAGTTTTTGGTTCGTCTATTTCTAAATTTTCTCAAATTTCAGGGGGCCCAAAATTTGGAGAAAAATTTTGGATTAAAAAGAATGTCAATTCTTTAAATAATTTTTCTTTCTATTCAGACACGAAATTTATTTTTAAACTTTTTTTCCTTGTTACTGATTAGGCTGGTACAAATATTTTTAAAAGTTTTTGTCCCCCTCCCCCCCCCCCCCCCTTCAAAATTGGCCCGAAAAATCAGGGGGCAAAAAAAATATTTTTACAATAAACTTCAAAATTTCAATGAAAATTCAAGTGCAACCAGCTGAAATCAAATTAAAATACATTCTTCTGCGTTTAAAATCATTTTTAGCATGTTTTAGTTTATTAAAAAATCTTAATATTTTTTGAAAATTTTCGATGCAAAATCTTTTTTTTTCGATGCAATTTTTGTTTTTGTCGATCTTAATTTTTTTGAAAACTAATCATTGCAAAACAACTGAACTAGTGTAAAATGCATTTTAAAACACTTTTTTCATTTAAATGTGAAGACTATGGCTTGTTATTCAAATTTTCATATTTTTTTATTTTTTTGCCCCCCCCCCCCCCCCTTGACCTCGGCCAGAGCCGAGGGACAAAAACTTTTTTAAATATTTGCATCGGCCTCATTAGTTTTCAAAAAATGTAAAATTTGACGAAAACCAAAATTTTTGCGAAAAAAAACTTTTTGCGATAATAAACATCGAAAATCTTCAAAAATTCAAATGATTTTTAAATCAACCGAAACATGCTAAAAATGATTCTAAGCGCAGGGGAATGCATTCAAAATTAATTTCAACTGATTGCACTTAAATTTTCATTGAAATATTAGAGTTTTTAAAAAAAATATTTTTTTTTGCCCCCTGATTTTTTGAGTCAACTTTGAAGGGGGGGGGGGGACAAAAACTTAAAATGAAATTTGTACCAGCCTAACGAAAAAAAAAAAAACATTTTATATACAAGTTTAAATTTGCATGTTTAAAAATTGTTTAAAATTCTGCATGACATTTGCTTGCTCGATATTATTCAAAATCATCAAAAGCAAAATATAGACAATTTTCTCAGCTTTTCAAAAATATTTTTTTCAAAAGTGTGCAAACATGTGCACTAATTTAAAAAAATGAAAAACTGCGACTATTTTCAAAAAAGTCACCTAAATATGGATTTAACTTGAAAACGGTGCACATTATCAAAATTTTACTAAAGTACTTTTTGATTGCAAATTTGATTTTACATCGAAATATGAAGTTGAAAAAATTTTGCGACCAATATTTCGATTTTTTGAAAAAAAAACAGCATTGATTAAAAAATTCATAACTCGGTCAATGATTTTTTGCACAACCTGGAAATTTCTGAAAAGTTGGCATTTTATGTCCTCTAAAACATATATATATAAAAACAAAAAAAGTGTTTTTTTGTAAATCAAATTTTAGTGATAAAAAGTTAAATAAAAAAATCACCAAATTTTTTTTACCATGTATCATTTTTTTTTCCAGTGTAGTCCGTATTCATACCTACAACTTTGCCGAAGACACCAAATCGATCAAAAAATTCCTTCAAAAGATAAAATTTTTTAAATTTTCATACATCATTTTTGTATGGACAGCTGCGAAATTTGTATGGAAAATTATATGGACAAATGCAAAATGGCTTCTTTGGGCATACCGAAGGTACTTAAAAAGTTTTAAGTCGGATTAAAAAATACAAAAACTAAAATTGAAGAAAAAAGACCGATGAACACGATGATGATAAAATTAAAAAAATTGGGCAAAACTGAATTTTAATACTTAAAACGTTAAAATATAATATAAGCGGGCATTTGAGCAATTCTCTACGAAATCGGTATTTTTTCTTCAATTTTTATTTTTGTATTTTTTAATCCGACTGAAACTTTTCTGGTGCTTTCGGTATGCCCAAAGAAGCCATTTTGCATCATTAGTTTGTTCATATAATTTTCCATACAAATTTGGCGGCTGTCCATACAAAAATGATGTATGAAAATTTAAAAATCTATATCTTTTGAAGGAATTTTTTGATCGATTTGGTGTCTTGGGCAAAGTTGTAGGTATGGATACGGACTATACTGGAAAAAAATAATACACGGTAAAAAAATTTTGGTGATTTTTTTATTCAACTTTTTATCACTAAAACTTGATTTGCAAAAAAACACTATTTTTAATTTTTTTTTTATTTTTTGATTTGTTTTAGAGGTCATAAAATGCCAACTTTTCAGAAATTTCCAGGTTTTGCAAAAAATCATTGACCGAGTTATGATTTTTTTAATCAATACTGATTTTTTTTTAAATCGAAATATTTTTCGCAAAAATTTTTCAACTTCATTTTTCGATTTAAAATCAAATTTGCAATCAAAAAGTACTTTAGTGAAATTTTGATAAAGTGCATCGTTTTCAAGTTAAATCCATATTTAGATGACTTTTTTGAAAATAGTCGAAGTTTTTCATTTTTTTTTTTTAAATTAGGACACATGTTTGACCAAAAAAGTTAACTGGATTTAACTTGAAGACGGTGCACTCTATCAAAATTTCACTAAAGTACTTTTTGATTGCAAATTTGATTTTACATCGAAAAATGAAGTTGAAAATTTTTTGCGAAAAATATTACGATTTTTTAAAAAAATCAGTATTGATTCATAACTCGGTCAATGTTTTTTTGCACAACCTGGAATTTCTGAAAAGTTGGCATTTTATGTCCTTTAAAACATATCAAAAAAAAAAAATTAAAAAAAGTGTTTAAAAGTTTTAGTGATAAAAAGTTAAATAAAAAAATCACCATATTTTTTTTACCGTGCGTCGAGCCCAAAAGTGTACCCAGTTTACCTGGAATGACACACATAATTTGTATTTTCAAAAAGTAAAAAAAATAATGCATAAAGATTTAGTCCTTTCATTCTTAAATAGATTAAAACAATCAAAGGAACTTTTAAACATAAAGATAAATGCTGACAAATTGAGAGGAATTGATTAGAACGTCTTTCAATATAAATATTAGAAAATTTCATTTTCCAGTCTTAAATGGAAAATTAAATTCCCGACATTTTGATAAAATCACAGTTTTCCGACTTTTTCCCGATTTATGCAGATTTTGGCGAATTCCCGACATTTCCGATTACCCGATTTGAGTGTCCACTCTGTTATTAGAAATTTCATTCAATTTGAATATGTCCAATTACTTGATTTCATGCTAACCTTTGGAACGCAAAATTGTGAATTGTGTAAAACTTTAACTTTCGGCGCTGAGTCATATCATTTCCTTGCTTGCTGACACATCAAAAAAAAATCTATGCTGAGTTATGATTCTTCACCACGATGATCAGCACCTTTTTCCCGTTATGACCTCAATAACTGACGTACGAGGCTTAGACTTTGAACTGTCAACAGAGTTTTTTTTTAATGAAAAGTTAGAGTTTTATCAATTTAAGATTAAAATGTAATATTGAAATTTATCAAAATTTCATCATATTGAAGGGTTTATTTTTCGAAAGTCACAGGAAACTTGCAAATATAATTCATCATAATCCATCCAAAATCATAAAAAAACATTCCAACTCACCCCCTGCATCACTCCCATCGCTGTTTTTCCATATGCTGGCCTTGATCTGCAGCAGCGCGAGCAGATCCTGCAGGTGGTGGTACTCCTCGACGGACCGCACGTACACCTGGCCCGAGTACAGAAAGTCCAGCAGCAGCCGGAAGTAGCTGACCTGCACCTCCGGGAAGTACACCGTCGTGACCCCGTCCAGCACGGGCGTCTCCTCCAGGATCATTCTGTGAAACGACAAGAAAGGAAAATTATTTTAGAAAATAAAACAAATCTGCTCTAGAGAGATTGTGGATCCTACCGGATGAGGGGACTGGCGGCCGCCAGGACCAGCTTGTGGGCCCGCACCGTTTCCTTGCCATCGCAGATCAGCAGAAGGTCTGTTGCATGCTCGCCCCGGAATGCTGCACCGATTTCCTGGAGTATGCACTCGCCATGTTTGCTATAATGCAGCATCAGCATCCTAACTGTGAATGAGAGAGGGGAGAAAAAGTGGCGTTAGTTTTAAGCTGGAAACGCGGGACGCTCACGCTTAGAACACATTGCACTTAGTCACACGCTCGAAGTCGTGAGCTGTTGCGTTGTAAAAGGCCAGAGGGAAAGGGGGAAGTTTAGAATTTCTATGGGGGCAATCCACGAACTGTGGAAAGGTAAGGTTGGTTTTTCTTATCTTGCTTTGCACTACTCTACTCTAGTGAAAGCAATTACGCAAGGCAATTCCAGAACTGTTGTGTTTATCGTGATGATAACTGTATGTTTGTTGTTGGCAAAACTAAACGATGCATAGTAATAGTAAGTTTAATTTATTATCAAGAAAACTTTTTCTTTAAAATAATCATCAAAAGCTACATTATCTATAGGGGGCCCATCCATAAACCACGTGGAATCTTTTTTTGATTATTTTTTTAAGTTTTCGCGTAGTTTTGGATGGATTCCTATTGACGAATACGTAATTAAACGATTTTTATTATTTTTTGGCACATTCTGATAATTATGAAGACAAAGCACCATGCGTCACCATGAAAGTGATGACATTTTTACACTTTGATGGAGACGCGATGTGCTTTGATTTTGTTTTATGTACTTTTTAACATCCCGACTGTCGCATGACTTTCCGAAAAATAATCCGGTAGATGCAAATTATTATTTTTTTAATTAATCATTTTGCCTTCCTCACTGAGGTATTTAAGGCTATAATCCTGCTCTAAAAATGAACTTTTCATTAAAAGCTCAAAGACCCACCTTCATGTATACATATCGACTCAGAATCGAAAACTGAACAAATGTCTGTGTGTGTGTATGTATGTATGTGACCAAAATTCTCACTGAGTTTTCTCAGCACTGGCTGAACCAATTTTGACCAAACCAGTTGCATTCGACTTGGTTAAGGGTCCCATACATCGCTATTGAATTGTTTGAAGTTTCGATAAGTAGTTCAAAAGTTATGTATAAAAATGTGTTTTCACATATATCCGGATCTCATTTATATGCATGTAAATGAAGTCCGGATCCATCATCCGACCAATCGTTGGTTAGGTAATCAAAAGACCTTTCCAACAAGTCCACAACATTGAAGATCTGGCAACCCTGTCTCGAGTTATGACCACTTAAGTGATATTTATGTGCTTTTTTGAAGCCGGATCTCACTTAAATGTATGTAAACGATGTCCGGATCCTTTATCCGACCCATCGTTAGTTAGGTAATCAAAAGACCTTTCCAACAAGTTCACAACATTGAAGATCTGGCAACCCTGTCTCGAGTTATGACCACTTTAGTGATATTTATGTGCTTTTTTGAAGCCGGATCTCACTTAAATGTATGTAAACGATGTCCGGATCCTTTATCCGACCCATCGTTAGTTAGGTAATCAAAAGACCTTTCCAACAAGTTCACAACATTGAAGATCTGGCAACCCTGTCTCGAGTTATGACCACTTAAGTGATATTTATGTGCTTTTTTTGAAGCCGGATTCACTTAAATGTATGAAAACGATGTCCGGATCCATCATCCGACCCATCGTTGGTTAGGTAATCAAGAGACCTTTCAAACAAGTCCACATCATTGAAGATCTGGCAACCCTGTCTCGAGTTATGACCACTTAAGTGATATTTATGTGCTTTTTTGAAGCCGGATCTCACTTAAATGTATGTAAACGATGTCCGGATCCATCATCCGACCCATCGTTAGATAGGTAATCAAAAGACCTTTCCAACAAGTCCAAAATATTGAAGATCTGGCAACCCTGTCTCGAGTTATGACCACTTAAGTGATATTTATGTGCTTTTTTGAAGCCGGATCTCACTTAAATGTATGTAAACGATGTCCGGATCCTTTATCCGACCCATCGTTAGTTAGGTAATCAAAAGACCTTTCCAACAAGTTCACAACATTGAAGATCTGGCAACCCTGTCTCGAGTTATGACCACTTTAGTGATATTTATGTGCTTTTTTGAAGCCGGATCTCACTTAAATGTATGTAAACGATGTCCGGATCCTTTATCCGACCCATCGTTAGTTAGGTAATCAAAAGACCTTTCCAACAAGTTCACAACATTGAAGATCTGGCAACCCTGTCTCGAGTTATGACCACTTAAGTGATATTTATGTGCTTTTTTTGAAGCCGGATTCACTTAAATGTATGAAAACGATGTCCGGATCCATCATCCGACCCATCGTTGGTTAGGTAATCAAGAGACCTTTCAAACAAGTCCACATCATTGAAGATCTGGCAACCCTGTCTCGAGTTATGACCACTTAAGTGATATTTATGTGCTTTTTTGAAGCCGGATCTCACTTAAATGTATGTAAACGATGTCCGGATCCATCATCCGGCCCATCGTTAGTTAGGTAATCAAAAGACCTTCCCAACAAGTCCACAACATTGAAGATCTGGCAACCATGTCTTGAGTTATGACCACTTAAGTGATATTTTTGTGCTTTTTTGAAGCCGAATCTCACTTAAATGTATGTAAACGATGTCCGGATCCTTCATCCGACCCATCGTTGGTTAGGTAATCAAGAGACCTTTCCAACGAGTCCACAACATTGAAGATCTGGCAACCCTGTCCCGAATTATGACCACTTAAGTTATATATGTGTACTTATTTTTCTGGATCTAAAAAAATAGCTGAAATATGTGTCCAATGTTACCCATTGTTGGTAAAAAGTGAGGAAGGCATCAACCACATAGGTGGATTTAGTTAGTTTTTTGTTTCAAGCTGCTTCGTCTGTTTCTGTGAAACAATTCTTCCAGGAATTCGAAAAAATTGATGATTTTTTTTTTTTGAAAAATTAATGCAAAAATACTTTTTTTTAATTTTTTCCCCCTTTTTTGGGAAATCATTTTGAGCTACTTTGGCAAAGTCCATGGAACAAGTGAAATCGTCAAACCAAAAATTTTAAGAAAATTTGAAAGTTCTGGAGTTTTTTTTTTTAAATTCTCAGTTTTTGCTTTTTGGGTGTTTTTTTTTCATACCTCTGACTCAAGGCGGTTTCAAAAACATCCAAAATGCGAAAACTGGAATATGGTTTAAAAGACCTTTTTAAAAAACTCCAGAGTTATACTTTACAATTTTTTTTTGTGGATTTTTAAATCGAGGTCTGTCTTGCTGGGTTGTACAAGTTGAAATGATTTTGATGAAACTGACAAAAAATAATTAAATTTCTGAAGTTATCTAACTTGTATTTTTTATTTGAAATTCGTTTGTCATAGAATTTATCAAGAAATTTGAAGGTAAAAATCAAAACTTTTTAAAAATAAAAAAAAAATTCCAATATTTTTAAATTTTGGGAGTTTACACAAACTTGTTTGCAATTTAAAAATATTCTGAAAATTCTTTTGCCACGACAAAGTGTAGATTTCAAATATTTTTTTTATCATTGATTCAGAAAATACTTTGAAAGCGTAACTTTTAAATGAATTTGTAACAACGTAACTTGCGTGCTTTAGAATCTAGGTCAAAAAGTGATATTTTTTCTTAAATAGAATTAAATTTGAAATCTTGTGTTTTGGAAACGTTATTTAAGTTTGTTTTTTAATTGTATTGCAACAATCTCAAAATGACTGAGGAAACTATTTAGAGCTTTGAAAAAAAATGTAGACCTCGATTTGTTCAAATTTTAAATTTATGGCAAATTAACGTAAAAAAAAATCAATTTTGAAAACATAATAAAAATTCAGCCATAATAAAGGGATAAAAAAATGCAATTTTGCAACAACCTGAATTAGATTTTTTTTTACCATCCATAAACCAATGGCCCTTTTTTAAATAATGCGTCATATTTTTTTTATTTCTTCAAATATTTTTTTTTAAATAAGTTGACTAAATCAAAAACGAACTTATAGTATGCAATTTAAATCCTATTTTGTTACAAAAAATCTACCCAAAAAATAAGTTCAATTTTTGAAGGTTTAAAATTTGGTTGGTTGAATACTATTATATATCTTTTTCAGTAATTTTACCTAAAAAATGTGAACCTGATAAAAATTTACCAGTTCCTGCTGCAAAATCACTAATTTTTTGACACCAAATCTGTCACCATTCACTGATGAATATTACATTTTTTTTCTGTGCAACCTTCCTAAAAAAAAACCATTGAATTAAGCTTTAACAAAATAAATAGAAAAAAATATGACGCTGGAAAAAGTGTTTTAAAATTCATTTTACACTAGTTTAGTATTTTTGCAATAATTAATTTTCAAAAAAATGAAAGATTTGACGAAAACAATTTTTTTTGCAAAAAAAACTCAAGCATCAAAAATTTTCCAAAATTTAAAAGATTTTAAATCAACTCAAACATGCTAAAACTGAATGCAGGGAAACGCTTTTTAAATTGATTTCAGCTGATTGAACTTAAATTTCCATTGAAATTTTGAAGTTTTTTGAAAAAATATTTTTTCTGCCCCCTTGATTTTTTGGGCCAACTTATCGAGTAAAATAAATAAAAGAGCTAAACTTTACAAAAAAAAGTAGTTTATGTAGCATATTGAGAAGCATTCAACAAATAGCTTGTTTAAAATCACTTTTTTTACAAATAAATCTAGAAACTGGACTTTTTTGTTCCTTCGATAGTGATCAATTAGGAACGAATGTAAGACAGATTTATCTATTTTTTTATTCAGAAAACACGATATAACTTAATTTTTGAAGAAAAACAATTTTAATTTTAACTTGAAAATGGTAAGAAAAAAAAATAATCGAATGAGTTTTATACAAGCGATTTTGCTTAATTTTCAAAGCTTCATTAATAGAACCAGCCTCATATTTACATTAACATGTTTAGTTACTACGAAATATTTGAGAACCTTAATTATTTTTTTTGTAAAATATTTTAAGAATGAAAAAGAGGGAGAAGTACCCTTGTTTTGTTATCTACCTAAATTCAAAAAAAAAATAATTAAAAAAGCAAACATAAATTCAAAAAATATTAAAATTTGAAAAACTGTTGATTTTTTCAAAGAAAGTGTTCACAAAATGCTATTAAAATTTTGATACTGTAAAAAATATGACCGTCTTTTTAGGATCTGTGATCCTAAAATTCAAATTTTGTAATAGAATTAAAATCCCAATTTGTGGTTAATAAAAAAAATAAACGTTAAAACTTATCAAAATGAGCTAATTTAAGCTTTTATCGATCGAAATCTCATTTACGTCACCGTTTACCTTGGCGTGGAGCTGCACGGTCACACAAATGACGTTTTCCTCTCAACCACACATCAACCCCGTCACTCCTAAAATAGGAAATACGTTCCAACCTTTGAAACCAACCCCAGGCCAGGTGTGCCCGACCTGACACGTCGCGCGTCTTCCGAAAGGTCTCTCGAGCGAACTCGCACGCACTGCTGCGGCTGGCCAGGGACAAATCGACTTTCGAATTTTAAACGAAACGTTTTGCGGCCGGGCGGTCGTGTGCTCGTCGTGTGACTTAAGCTTGGCGGTTGGTTGATGGTTGCGAACCAAGGTTGCTGGAACCGTTTCAAATTAGCGTGTAGGTACAGTGGAGAAATCGATTTAATCGAAAATATAATTGATTTATTTTTATTTATTTTTTTTGTTGAATTTTAAGAAAATCCTCCAAACAAACTTTTCAGCACTCAAAATTAATTTAACCCAAATCGAGGTTAATTCGATTTCCCACCAAACCGTTTCGAAAGGGTTGAACAAAATCCGTTTCGTTCCGGCTCGGGCTAGCGATTTAGGGGTTGGATCATCCCCCTCTCCGTTTTTCGAGCATCTAAGCTTGTTCGCTCTCTTTTTGCCGAGTTCTGAGCATGTGCAGTGTGTGTGCCGCTGGCAGGTGTGTGTTTGCGAAAGGAGGCGAGAGAGAGACAATCCGAGCGAGAGCTTTCACACGTCGCGAAAATCTTTTACTCACTCATCGTGGGTTTGATGGACAAACGACTTGAACGGATTCACAAACGATGAACCGGTGGAAATTTTAAGTAATTTTAAGTCTTTTAACTTTTTTTTCAGACAATATTGAATCTTAGAGATTTACAATTGAATTAAATTTATTTTTCAATTCTAAATTTCAAATTCAATTAGAGTTGTATACAACAAATTACAAAAAATCGGAAATAGCAAATTCCACTCATGTAAAACTACTTACAGAGCAAACCCCAGTTTGCGCTAGGGGATTTCTTGGCGATATAATTTTGAGGCAATGCACTACACTCCTCGCTAGGTAATTTGTGAAATGACACTGACTGCTGTTGTGGTGGGTTTGTGCGGTGACAAGCACACGTCAGTGAGAATTGCATTTTTTCCTCCGAGCAGAAACAAAAGTTGAACAGCACTTGAATGGTGGCAGGATGAGTGAATCAGTTGGAGAGTAAATTTGTGGTGGGAAATTGAGCTAGAATTGATCAAGAAATTTCACAACTTCGTGGAATTCAAGGAAATCATATTGTGTAATTCTTTAGATTTTTTTATGATCATTTTTCCAACTTTGTTAAATTCTACTTTAAAATTACTACTGTTTCGACTTTATTTCTATATTAAATGATGATATCCCTTATATATGGCGACTAAAAACATAACAGGTAAAGTACGCTGGACTTATTGCTAATTAATTTTAATTTAATTTTACAAATTTTTATTTCTGAAATTTCCGTTTGTTATTGCTTGTTTTTTTTATACCGTTAACAATCATACAAAGTTTGCAAGTATTCAGCTTTTTTTAATTTTTTCATATTGGTACCCCTTTTGACTAGTTTCCAGACTCGATTGTTCGATGTTTCGATTATCCGAAGTTCAATTATCCGAGGGTTTGTCTAAGACTTCAAATCATAGAATTTTTTTAGCGTCAAATTTGAACTCGGCGACCCCAATCTCAATCTCAATATTTCTTCACCGCCATTTTGATTGCCATCCTGAATTAAATAATTCTAAATCGTTTTAACCCACCGGCAGTCGCGTGCGTGTACTTTGTACACACTTCGCCAAAACACTCCGAAAGGTTAAAAAATAAGAGCACGAACAATTTTTTTTCATGATTCGATTATCTGAAGTGAAATTTTTCCGAGGCCTTCGGATAATCGAGTTTGAAATGTACTTCAGAATTTTGACTTTAATCATCGCAGATCAAAATGAACATAATTACATTTTTTTACAGTTTTTTACAGTAGAGCCGATAGACAAAAACTATGAATGTTATTTATTTAGAATTATATATTTAATAATTTATTATTTTTACAATCATGTTTCTTAGATTTTATTTATGATCAGTTTTGTAAATTTTTTAGACTCGTACCTTCGCTATTTCATAAGTTTTTTTTTGAATATCAATTTTAAATATCAATGATTTTTTGAGCAAATTAATGTTGCTTTTTAGTGTGATTGTTTTATTCAATTTTCAATAATTTCATGGAATTCCATTTTATTTTTGTATACTTATTCTCCAAAAATTGAAGATTGAAACAATCAAACTCCAAATATTTCTTTTGAACTATTTGAAAAACATTTGAACATTTTATTTTCGAATTTTCTAAAACTAGCTAAATTTTTATGTGTGATTTTACAGAGAAGGGACCATCCATAAACCACGTGGACACTTTAGGGGGGGGGGGGGTATGGCGATTGTCCATGCTCCATACAAAAAAGATTTTTTTTCTATGGACAATTGTCCACGAGGGGGGGGGGGGGGGTTCGAGATTACCAAAAAAGTGTCCACGTGGTTTATGAATGGTCCCGAAACTACCTTTTTTAAAAAATATATTTTTTTAATTTTGTAGGTTCAAACACCGTTTTTTTGTGCAAGGGTAACAAGACTTCAATTTTGTGTTGTAATTTTTCTTCTCAAATATCTTTTTGATTATTTCCTCCAGGCAACAATTATTTTTTATTATTTATTGTTTAAATTTATGTATTATTTCTTTCCTTTTATACGTTATTCTAAAATTTTGTTTTGCGATATAATCATATTTCTATATTTAAGGCAATTTATTAATTATTCGCTAAATTTATGAATATTTATCATGAAAAATATTATGAAAATAGATGATTTAATCCTGATGACTCAAAGATCGTTTAATTATTTAATAATTTTCGAATGGTCCCAAAAATAATTTCCCATCAAAAAAGGTACAAAAGGTTTTTTCCTAAAAATTCAAACCAGAAAGTTAAAACTGTAAAACAAGTTTAAGTTGTGTGATAGTTTAAAAAAGAAGAAATTTTCTGATAAAAAACATGTATATTTCTGAACACAAATAATACGTTTTTTGCAATTCCGACGTGAAACTATTTACTTTTCCTGTCATTCTTGAACGACGAAATAGCCTTCTTTTCTGTACCAAAAATAACAGAATCGCAACACTTTTCAAAATAAATGCTGAAAAGATCAACTTTTCAGCACTTGATTCGAAAAGTAACACTTTTCAACATTTTTTTGATTTAAACGATTTATTGACAAAATACATGAAAATTTGACATAAAATTTCACTCATTGTGTGTTTTTTGGAATTGCAAAAAATGTTGTATGGAACTCGTTGCAAAAATTGATTTTTTCAGCACTCTTCGTATTTATCCAACTCGGTGATCCTCGTTGGATAAATGTACGAGTCGTGCTGAAAAAAATCCTCTTTTTGCAACTTGTTGCATAAACTTCTATTTCCACATTTTTATGAATTTCTAATTGGACATTTTTACATTTTTTTTTCAAACTTCAATTTTTAATTCAAAGATCGTAAAAAGCAAAGAAATTCATTGAAATAGCTATTGAATCATTTTGTGAAAGTTTTGTTTTTTAAACAGCTTGTTATTTTTGATTGATTTTTTTCTCTCTATTTTAAATATTCTTTTTACTCCAATGTATTTAAAATGATAATTTGGATTTTGTGTTGTTTCAACAACATAATCAAAAAACCAAATCAAATCGCACTTCTTATTAGATCTAAATCGATTGCACAACTCCTTTCCTTCTGCGTAAACCCTCTAATTTGATTCCCTCAACCATCGAGCCCAAGTCGCGCTGGTGACGACATGCACAAGTGTGTGGGGAGCCAGCGAGTTGGGGAGGGGAGATCCCGCAGAGTGATTGTATCACTCACAACTTATGACATATTCAACCCTCGCTCGCGTGTGTGTGTGTTCACTCTCCCAGCACTCTGTTTATATCGGCAAGAAGGAAGGAATTGAGCAAAACCAGCGAGCAAAAAAAAAAAAGAGTGGGAAATGCGAAAGAAGCCGAGTCAAGTCCAAGGTCAGTCGGTGATCGTCAAGTGTGTGTGTGTGACTTGAGCAGGGGTGGGGAGGTTTGCTGGGGAGCACTCGTCAATCTTGGGAAGCTCCAACTTGTGTTTGTGTTGGTGCAAGAGAGAGGGGGATGAATTACTTCACGACGATCAGGGTTGTTTTTATTATCTTTTTTTTTGCTGCCTTCTTCTCCTCCTCCTTCTTCTTTTTTATTAGTTGTTTTGTGAAGGTGAGTAGGAGGAATATTATTGAGCATTTTGCCGGGAAAAAGATGGGAATTGCGCGGAATAAATTCATTACTGTGTCGATATGGGATTTGCACGAATCGCTGTGAAGGATTCGCGATTTGAGCGGAAAAAGCTGGGCTGACTCAAGCTATTGAATCATCCAGTAATTAGAAATCTTGAAATCTGGTTCTATAATTTAATCATGCAGCAGGTATGGTAATTAGAGGGGAGAATAAATAATGACAGTCAAGGGAAGGTTAGTAATCCAAGTCGAATATAGCATTTCATGAAAGTTGTTTAAACTTTCCAATAGTTCACAATTTCCCAACTTGCATCAAAGAACAAACTACTTATTAGAATCAAGATTGACGGAAACGCAAAAACACCTTCCTCAACCGAAACTTGATGAAAGATGACTGATGATACATTCACGTAATCAATCACAATTTGAGACGTTAGGTTGCAAAAGGAGGATTTTAAATAAAACATCAATTTTTAAAAAAATATACAAAATTTTGATTAGTTGATTTGAAGAGGGAATTGTTTTTTTTTTCAAAATAAAAAGTTACAGAATTTATAATTACATTGAAATGCGGTTGATATTTGGGTGAACTGCGTAGTTTAGACAGTATATACAAGTGCTGACAAAAATTCACCCAGCCAAAACCTCCAACTCCAGTAGCTTATTCATCAATTGAGCGAGTGTGCAAAAAACTCTGTTTGAACTTGAACTTTCCCTCATCATCATCGTAACCGTCACAAAATAAGCCAGCAGCAGCGTTTCGGTGGTTAACGTCCTCTTTGAAGTCCTTACGCAACGCAAATGTGTACGCAAGTAACCCCTTCTTTGGGGTTGCCTGCTCTTAAATGCCTTCTTCTTGCGAATTTGTCAGCTGATGATTCAGAATAAAGGGCAGTTTTACATGTTCTTGGTGTTATGCATGATTAGAAGTTAAAACAAGGAAAGGGTTTTTTGTTAATGAGTGTATTAAATTTTTTTCGTAAATATTAATTCGATTATGAAAGCTTTATTTTTTCAACTTTTGCAAATTACCCCATTTTATTTTATTTTTTAGTTGTAAAAGAAATCACTCTCACATCTGCACCTTTTAAATGGCATGCCATAATATTTCAAGCACAATGAGAGAACAACAACCCCAAAAAAAAAAAAAATACAACAGGGAAGTAAAATACAAAAAAGCAGTTTCTCGATGACCTTGAGCCGTTGTCGTATTTCGCGTCGTGTTCAAACCGACAAGTCCTTTCACTCCTGTTCGGGCTCGATTCGAAGCTGCGATATATGCCTCTGCATGATGATGATTATTCAAGGATTTGCGTGCCCCTCTCATTTTTATTTATGATTTCTCGAAACCTTTAATGAGAGCAGCACAATAAAAAAGGGAAAAGTGTTCGGTTCACCGAATTTGTGCAAAATTTTGAAACGCGTGGCAGGGATTTGCTGACACACTCTCGCAAAAAAAACGATAAAAAACCTCTCGCACACACATGACCAAAAGAAAGGGGTGTTCGAACACGATATAGTGTGTGAATTTCGAGGCGATTATTCACAGAATTCAAGTTCAAGTGCGCCGCGAACCCGCAGATCCGGTTTGGCGGCTGTTGGCTGTCATTTCGCGAGAATTGGACAACCTTCGGGGAGGTTACTCACCAAACGAACCGTCAAGCAATCAACGGGGCAGCAGCAGCACCATGATCGCCATTCATCACCTTCTTTTCCAGCTAAGCGTTCCCTCTAACTAAAACCGCAGAAAGTAACATCGAAAGTATTTTATTGGAAATTTCTAATTTAAAGAAATGTTGAATTGCGTCACTTTCTGATTAAAAATAACATCTTCCTAAGTTAATTTTTATTGTTAATTTTTATTTTTTATTAATGTTAAAAATTAAGATTGACTACTCAAGGGTTAACACCCAACTCTTTGAATGAGCGGAAATGTTACTCTATTACTGTCTCCACTTGATGAGAAGTGTAAAGAAGTGAGAATTCCAACGAGCGAGAATCCGGAAGGTTACTCATCATCAACACCAGCGAGCATCAACAAACAAACAAGTGAACGCAAAACAACAAGAAAAACATCAACACCAACAACACATCTTAGACAGAGGCGCCCACGGAAGAAAATAACATCGCCAGCACGTGTAAACTTCGTCATCGTTCTTCTTTAACTTCTGCTTGTTTTTGTTGTGATTCTGTATGAAACATGAATAGAAGGGGATATTTCGTGATATTTTTTTTAAATATATTTGTTAAAACAGGGAAAATTATAATTGTTTTTTTTTTTAATATTACGCTGGTACAAATTTTATTTAAAGTTGCCTACAAAGTTGGTCCGAAAAATCAGAGTGCAAAAAAACATTTTTTTTTCAATAACTTCAAAATTTCAAAGAAGGTTTAGGTGCAATCAGCTGAAATCAAATTAAAAAAATAGAAATAGAATCATGAATTTTTGTTTTTTTTTATCGCGAAAAGTTTTTTTTCGGTAAAATTTTTGTTTTCGTCAGATCTTACATTTTTTAAACTAATGATTGCAAAACAACTGAACTAGTGTAAAATGCATTTTAAACCTCTTTTTTCATTGCAAATGTTGAAACTGTGGCTTGTTATATCAATGTTTATATTTTTTAATTAAAAATATTTACTGTTTTTTTTACTTTTTTATGCACCAAACATTTGTAATTTGTAATGCCACTAAGTCTGAATTGAGGATATATTGCATCATCACAAAATGTATTTTAAACCTTTCAATTTTACACCTTTCCTCAATATTTTTTTATGATTCAGGTAGGAACATATTTTTCTTTTAAAAATGTGTACTATACGAAAAACTATCTAATTTAATTAAAAAAAAAACACTGCTGACTCACTGCATCTTCTTACAAGTTTTGAATATTGGCACCAAAGATCGGAACAAAACGTATATGTTCAGCAAAAAAACAAAGATTACTTCTTTGTTTTTTCCTTTTGCTTATTTTCCGTGTAGTTAGGCCGTGCTGTACATTGGAATTTCATAAAAAATTCAAAACATTTGTAAACAAACTCAAACATGCTAAATATGATTATCAATGCAGAAAAATGCATTTAAGATTGTGTTCAGTTGATTAGACTTCTATTTTCATGAAATTTTTTAAGTTTTTTGGAAAAATATTTTTTTGCCCCCTGATTTTCAGATCAATTTTGAATGGAGGGGCGACATAAAGCTTGAAAAATATTTGCAACGGCCTTAGTTTGGTTTTTTTCTAATGGTGTATTTTGTGAAATAATTGAATTCGGTTGTATTTTTTCACAATGTTTTGTTTTTATTGCATTTTTTTTTATTTTCTCTTCAATAAAACAGAAAATCAGAAAAAAACTGATATATTTAAAAATAGGCAAATTAAGACATAACACTAAGAAAAAGGTATGAAGAACAAAAGATAATGCAAAGCTATGAAAATTTAAACAGATGAATAAACTTTTATTACAATGATTTTTCAAAAGTTTTTAGAAAAATATATCCTTTTGGCCCCCGATTTTACCGGCAGATACTGGGGGCCGAAAAAAATGAGGGTAAGCAATCACTTAGCCTAATGATTCCAGTTAGCAGCAAATGGAAATGGAAACAAATCTAGAGATTTTTTTTAAAGTCCGATAAACAAAATTATGAAACCGCCTTGAGATAGGAAACAGCCTAAAAGTCCGTAATCAAAAATAAAACAAAAAAAAAAAACCATGGAAAAGATGATAATTTAAATCACTTTTTTATCATACTCATTTTTTGGCTTCTTTTAGGCCATTGAAAATATTTTGTCGCAAACTCCCTCCCCTTCAAAATCGGTCCAAAACCATTTGAAATGAATTTTCCTTTGTTTACAATCATATTTAGCATTTCTGGGATCGATCCAAAATATTTTAAATTTTTGTGGAATCACAAAGTACAGCACCGTAAAACAATTTTTTGGGCGAAAAAAAAAATCTTTTTTTTTTTTTCAATATTTGGATATTTTGAAAACTAATGATTGCAAAAAAAAAAAACTGTTTTCGTTCAAATGTTTATACCATGGCTTGTAATTTCAATTTCTATTTATATATTTTTTTGCCCCCTCCCCTCGACCAAAGTTTGGAGCAATCCCTATTGAATTATTTATGGTTTTACCTTTTAGAAAATTATGAATTACCCTGCTCAGATAAGAAACAAAAAATCACAATCCGCGAAAAGATAGGCAATTTCTTCTCCCCCACCGGCCGGCACTTTATCACTCACTCCAACTAACCCTCACCGCACACACTACTCTGAATAAATATTGCTAAAAAAAAAGAACTATTCCTCCAGCAGCCACAGCAGCCTACTGAGGAGAGCACTCACACCACCATCGCACCACCCTTCTCGCGTGTGAGAGTGAAAAGAAAGAATCTAAACGCGCGCGCGGCGGCGAAATAAAAAACCGGTTTTTGCAATTCGCAAAAATCTTTCTTCTTCCTTTTCGTCATTCTTTGCGCACCCGCTCTCGCGAGCAAAAAAAAACCCGAAAACCGCCGCCGTCGTTCGTCATCGCGCCCCGTGTGTGTGTGTGGCGAATTGACCGTGTGACAGAGGAGGGGGGAAGAAAGAAAGAAAGGAGAGCGAAAAAAAGAGGAGAATGTCGCGCGGGGTTCGGCAGACAGCGGCTCCTCGTCGCGCGCCGCCTCCTTTGACCTCCTCCTCCTTTGGCGATCACTTTTTTTTACACATTGCTTTATTTTCGCAATGTGCCAATCCGACGATGAATGTTCGTGCCCAAGGATAAAGAGAAGGTAGCAAAAAGGGGAGAGAAAAGGGTGAAGAAGAGAAGAAAAGTAAGTCGCGGTCCCAGACAGAAAGTGGTGTGTGGAGGAGAAAAGAAATGAAGCACCCAGAGAAAGAAAATTTCGAAAAATGAAAGAAAAACTGTTGAAACTTAAAAAGAAGAACAAAAGAATCGAACATTAAACAAGTTTGATAAGACTTGTACAGACTTTCCAAAATTAAAATACAGAGTATTTTTTTTTAAACTTACTAACAAAGTCATCTAAAGGGTTAAACATTCTTCCCAATCATTGTTGTTGGTAGAAATGGGTAAAAATAAAACAACTCAAATCGTTTAAGAACACATTCAGAAGAGACTGGAAAATGAAAGGGAGAGAGCAACAGAAAAAAAAGTCAAGCGAGCGAGGACAGATGAGAGAGTGCGGAGAACAAGAAGAAGAGAGCAAAGAAGCAAAAAAAGGAGTGCATGGCCTTGAAAATTTCGCAAACTGTGCGAAAGGGTGAAACGAGAGTAGAAGGGGGAAGAGAGGGACTTCTTCACGTGCCGGGTTTTCCCTTTCCCTTTTGGGAGTTTTTTACTCTTGGTTTGGCGGCGGTCGCGCGCGGGGGAACAAAAAACGTGAAAGTCGACGCGTCGCGCATATGTTGGACACGGGAAGAACTTCTTTTTTTGCTAGGTTAGAACGCGGGGTTTTAAGGGCTCAATTCGAGTAAATCGGGAACGATTTTAACCCTCAACTTTACGGTTTTTACGGAGGGCAAACATGGATTAATATTTTGCACGGGGAGAAAAAGGACCACCCGTCGGTTCATAATCGTTGTTCGGCATTAATTTCCTGGAACCACCCACCAACGGCTGTTCACAAAAATTTTCAAATAAATTTAGAAGAAGCTAGGGGGAGAGTATTTTGCCCCTCTAAAAATTTGCGAATCGTGTGTCCCATTGTGTGAACTGACCATCACACCGTTTAACGCAGCAAATTATCGACGGCCGGATGTTTTAATTGCACCTTGATGATGGGTTCTAATCATCGGCATGTTTACACCTTTTGTGTATGTTTTTTTTAGAAAAAAGGGTGAGGATGTAACTGAAATTTAATTGATTTTTTTACTCTGCAACTGTTTTTTTACTCCTCAAGGTGTTTGAATAAAGACAAAATATCAGTTTAATTCTATCAAATATGAAGCAAAATATATACCAAAATAACATTGCCGTTATCCTTTCAAATTGAAAATTAATTAAAAAAGGTGCAGGTGGTTATGTTCTACATGACCAATATGACAAAGAACTTTGTACAAAACTCCTAAAAAATATTCTATTTTATTTTATATTTTTAAAACATTGCCTATGTACTTAATCCAAAATAATTTATTCCTATAAAATGTTTTCAATCTTTGGCACCTCTGTGGAAATAAATTGCCAAAACAAGTATGGTTCGGAAAATGTCACATCAAAATGGTAATTTTCATGTCCAGTATCAAAAACCATGAATTTTGGTACCCATATTGCCCCAAGTCGAATAGTTCGATTAATGTCCCCCCGGTAGAACCTTCCCGAGGGCAATTGCCACTCCGGGTGTGGCCAATCCGGTCAAAATGGCCATTTTCATTACCAGTTTCAAAAATCATGAATTTTGATACCCATATTGCCCCAAGTCGTATGGTACGATTAATGTCCCCCCGGTAGAACCTTCCCGAGGGCAATTGCCACTCCGGGTGTGGCCAATCCGGTCAAAATGGCCATTTTCATTACCAGTTTAAAAAACCATGAATTTTGATACCCATATTGGCCCAAGTCGTATGGTTCGAATAATGTCCCCCCGGTAGAACCTTCCCGAAAGCACTGGCCACTCCGGGTGTGGCCAATCCGGTCAAAATGGCCATTTTCATTACCAGTTTAAAAAACCATGAATTTTGATACCCATAATGCCCCAAGTCGTATGGTACGATTAATGTCCCCCCGGTAGAACCTTCCCGAGGGCACTGGCCACTCCGGGTGTGGCCAATCCGGTCAAAATGGCCATTTTCATTACCAGTTTAAAAAACCATGAATTTTGATACCCATATTGGCCCAAGTCGTATGGTTCGAATAATGTCCCCCCGGTAGAACCTTCCCGAAGGCACTGGCCACTCCGGGTGTGGCCAATCCAGTCAAAATGCCCATTTTCATTACCAGTTTCAATAACCATGAATTTTGATACCTATATTGCCCCAAGTCGTATGGTTCGATTAATGTCCCCACTGTAGAACCTTCCCGAGGGCACTGGCCACTCCGGGTGTGGCCAATTCGGTCAAAATGGCCATTTTCATTACCAGTTTAAAAAACCATGAATTTTGATACCCATAATGCCCCAAGTCGTATGGTACGATAAATGTCCCCCCGGTAGAACCTTCCCGAGGGCAATTGCCACTCCGGGTGTGGCCAATCCGGTCAAAATGGCCATTTTCATTACCAGTTTCAAAAATCATGAATTTTGATACCCATATTGCCCCAAGTCGTATGGTTTGATTAATGTCCCCCCGGTAGAACCTTCCCGAGGGCACTGGCCACTCCGGGTGTGGCCAATCCAGTCAAAATGGCCATTTTCATTATCAGTTTCAAAAACCATGAATTTTGATACCCATATTGCCCCAAGTCGTATGGTTTGATTAATGTCCCCCCGGTAGAACCTTCTCAAGGGCACTGGCCACTCCGGGTGTGGCCAATCCAGTCAAAATGGCCATTTTCATTACCAGTTTCAAAAACCATGAATTTTGATACCCATATTGGCCCAAGTCGTATGGTTCGAATAATGTCCCCTCGGTAGAACCTTCCCGAAGGCACTGGCCACTCCGGGTGTGGCCAATCCAGTCAAAATGGCCATTTTCATTACCAGTTTCAATAACCATGAATTTTGATACCTATATTGGCCCAAGTCGTATGGTTCGAATAATGTCCCCCCGGTAGAACCTTCCCGAAGGCACTGGCCACTCCGGGTGTGGCCAATCCGGTCAAAATGGCCATTTTCATTACCAGTTTCAAAAACCATGAATTTTCATTCTGGTCCGGTGACCGTCCTTACAATCTTCATAAGAACAGAATTCCTCCCAATTTAGTGCACAAACTGTGTCTTTCAATGTGTGCGTGTGTGTGTGTGTGTGTGAGCAATAAAATTACCACCGTGGATCCGCTTTTGTCGAAACCTCGTAAGGCACTGAATTTTTCTGAGGCTATCTGTTAGCTTAAATAGTTCGCATGAAATGTGGCAACAGTGGTGCAACATTCTCGCGTGACAGTTCCACGTAAACAGGAGAGGAGGCAAAATTTGCACCATGTTGCCACATTTCATGCGAACTATTTAAGCTAACAGATAGCCTCAGAAAAATTCAGTGCCTTACGAGGTTTCGACAAAAGCGGATCCACGGTGGTAATTTTATTGCTCACACACACACACACACGCACACATTGAAAGACACAGTTTGTGCACTAAATTGGGAGGAATTCTGTTCTTATGAAGATTGTAAGGACGGTCACCGGACCAGAATGAAAATTCATGGTTTTTGAAACTGGTAATGAAAATGGCCATTTTGACCGGATTGGCCACACCCGGAGTGGCCAGTGCCTTCGGGAAGGTTCTACCGGGGGGACATTATTCGAACCATACGACTTGGGCCAATATAGGTATCAAAATTCATGGTTATTGAAACTGGTAATGAAAATGGCCATTTTGACTGGATTGGCCACACCCGGAGTGGCCAGTGCCCTCGGGAAGGTTCTACCGGGGGGACATTATTCGAACCATACGACTTAGGCAAATATGGGTATCAAAATTCATGGTTATTGAAACTGGTAAAGAAAATGGGCATTTTGACTGGATTGGCCACACCCGGAGTGGCCAGTGCCCTCGAGAAGGTTCTACCGGGGGGACATTATTCGAACCATACGACTTGGGGCAATATGGGTATCAAAATTCATGGTTTTTTAAACTGGTATAGCCATTTGGCCATTTTGACCGGATTGGCCACACCCGGAGTGGCAATTGCCCTGGGAAGGTTCTACCGGGGGGTGGCCAATCCGGTCAAAATTGTCATTTTCATTACCAGTTTCAAAAACCATGAATTTGAATTCCCATATTGCCCCAAGTCGTATGGTTCGAAAAATGTCCCCCAGGTAGAACCTTTCCCAGGGCACTGACCACTCCGGGTGTGGCCAATCCGGTCAAAATGGCCATTTTCATGACCAGTTTCAAAAACCATGAATTTTGATACCCATATTGCCCAAATTTGTATGGTTCCGTAAATGTCCTCCCGGTAGAACCTTCCCACAGGGCACTGGCCACTCCGGGTGTGGCCAATATCCTATAAATGTGGTCCCAAGCCCATTGCCCCAAATCTTAACTTTTGAATACTTTAACAAATTTTTATCAACTTTGTGAAATAGTCTACTTGCAATTTAAGACTTTCCCTTTCGTTTGGTGGATAAAGCATGCAGATTGCTTGAATTGGGTGGAAGATATAAGCGTTTAAACAATTACACAAATCGTTACACTTTCGCTTCGCGAAGTTTTGGATTGACACCCGTAGACAGTGCCCTTAGGACAAAGTTTTTTTTGTCAAAACCATGAATTTTGATAGCCATATTGCCCAAATTTGTATGGTTCCGTAAATGTCCTCCCGGTAGAACCTTCCCTCAGGGCACTGGCCACTCCGGGTGTGGCCAATTCTGCCAAAATGGCCATTTTCATCACCTGTATCAAAAACCATGAATTTTGATACCCATATTGCCCAAATTTGTATGGTTCCGTAAATGTCCTCCCGGTAGAACCTTCCCTCAGGGCAATGGCCACTCCGGGTGTGGTCAATCCTGCCAAAATGGCCATTTGCATTACCGGTATCAAAAACCATGAATTTTGATACCCATATTGCCCAAATTTGTATGGTTCCGTAAATGTCCTCCCGGTAGAACCTTCCCTCAGGGCAATGGCCACTCCGGGTGTGGCCAATCCTGCCAAAATTGTAATTTTCATCACCGGTATCAAAAACCATGAATTTTGATACCCATATTGCCCAAATTTGTATGGTTCCGTAAATGTCCTCCCGGTAGAACCTTCCCTCAGGGCAATGGCCACTCCGGGTGTGGCCAATCCTGCCAAAATGGTAATTTTCATTACCAGTATCAAAAACCATGAATTTTGATACCCATATTGCCCAAATTTGTATGGTTCCGTAAATGTCCTCCCGGTAGAACCTTCCCTCAGGGCAATGGCCACTCCGGGTGTGGCCAATCCTGCCAAAATGGTAATTTTCATTACCAGTATCAAAAACCATGAATTTTGATACCCATATTGCCCAAATTTGTATGGTTCCGTAAATGTCCTCCCGGTAGAACCTTCCCTCAGGGCAATGGCCACTCCGGGTGTGGCCAATCCTGCCAAAATGGTAATTTTCATTACCAGTATCAAAAACCATGAATTTTGATACCCATATTGCCCAAATTTGTATGGTTCCGTAAATGTCCTCCAGGTAGAACCTTCCCACAGGGCACTGGCCACTCCGGGTGTGACCGATATCCTACCAAATTGTTCCCAATAATTTCGGTATTCCGGTGACCGTTCTGGCTACCGTCAATAACTTCTAGGACCTTCTCTCAAGTTCGTGCACCACCTGCGTGTGTGTGTGTGAGCAATAAAATTCCCAACGTAAGGTCCGTCTTTGATGAAAGTCTGATGGACACTAAATCCTCCAGAGGCTAACTGTTAGCTTAAATAGTTTTCACGGCATCTACGCAACAGAAACAGAATGTCACGCCGAGGGCTTGCGACGGTAACGCTACATTTTCGAAAAATTTTGCATTGACACCGCAGATAGAGCTTTAAGACAAAGTCCTTTGTCAAAAAAAGTGCTTAAAAATATAAAAACCTGATCAATACTTTTGAAAAGGATTTCATAAGCATCATTATTAATCGAACATTTAAAAAATCTAAGACCTATTTTAGTTTAAGTGAAAAACATACGTGTGAAAAAATTCAAAGTTAACATAAAAAAATAATGTAGACATTGCGATTTTGCAAATACGTTGCAATATCACTTTTGTTTAAAAAAAAATGTGCCTGTAAATCGTTTTTAATTAATTGAACTCTTAATTTGCTCCTAATTTCTAATTTAATTGTAAAGTTTTAAGATAACTTTTTGTTTATTCCGGAGACATGAACTTTGAATACTTGCTTAACTCAGCAATTAAATGGGCGCAGAAAAGTTTAATTTTTCTGCACTTGTATCGAAAAGTAATAATTTTAAATATTATTTTGATTTGAACGGTCAACTGACTCAACACATTGATATTTGACTTAAAATTTAATTCAAACGGAAAAAAAATCATGCAAAAGTGAGGTATTTTGTTTAAAAAATTACATCCAGGAAATTTTTTTAAATAATTGCTTACGTTGTTAGCTATCAAACAAAACTCGAATACAAAAATATTTTAATCAATAATAGTAGTTTATGCAACAAGTTGCAAAAAGAGCATTTTCCATACAACGTTTTTCGCAATTCCAAATAACACCCTTTGTGTGGAATTATAATACAAATGTTCGTGTATTTTGTCAATTGATCGTTTAAATAAAAAAAAAATTGATAGGTATAACTTTTCGAAACAAGTGCTGAAAAATTCAACTTTTCGGCATCCATTTCAGTACTGAAAAGTAGAACTTTTCAGCATTTGTTTTGAAAAGGGTTACTATTCGTTTCTGTTATTATTGGTCCAGAAAAGAAGGCTGTTTCGTTGTTCAAGAGTGACAGGAAAAGTAAATAGTTTCAAAACGGAATTGCAAAAATTGATTTTATAAGTCTAAGCATTACAAAAATAGCGCATTTCTAGTAAGATTACATTAGATAAAATGAAACAAAATTCGATTTAGTATCTCTTTTTCAATTTTCCATACTTCAAAAGTATTAATCAATTAATCAATGAATTAATTTTATAAGTTCTAGAAATACAAAAATAACGGATTTCTTGCGCGATTTCGTTTTTCAATATAAAAAAATGTTTTATTTATGAAAATTCAAGATTAGATAAGATGTTCAAGATTAACTTTAAAAACAAAAATAAACAGATTTGTTGATTTTGAACTGATTCAGCCTTTAACCAAATGGAATAGAACTGAATTATTTTGATTTCTTGGAGTATTCGAACACTTTTCCGAGGTTAAACACAATTCATTATCTTTATTAGTTTTGATTATTGGAAATAATAAAGATGGCTAAAAGTGGCATTAGACTATAACAAACAAACTTGCACATTCGTGTTTGACAGTTTGCCAAACTAGCGAACATGTATGCGGCGAACTCGGAAATGAGCAATTCCAGCTCAACTCAGGATTTTTTCTTGTACTTTTGTACTCGACCCTCTCCGATTTCAATGAAACTTTATAGAAATGTTATCCAAGGTCTATATAAGCCATTTTTGTGTATTTTGAGCCATTAGTACTCGAAAATAACATTTGGGGGCGTAAGTTATTTAAATATTTTTGTATTTTGCAATTTAAAAATCACTGTATCTCGAAGCCGTTGCATTGTATCAAAAAGTGGTCAAAGACAAACTTGTAGAAAATTGGATGGGCTTTCTGAAAAAAAAAAATACACTGAAATAAAGATTTTTTGATTTTTAAAAATAAAAGTCAAATTTCAAGGTGATGTCAAGATTTTTTTTCGTTCAAAATTTTTGAAGAAATAGGCCTAAATTTTACAAAAAGTCTAACGAAAAATGCAGGATGGTATGTCTCTCCTAAAAAATATAAAAATCATTTACTTAAACTGTTTTTTTTTTAAAAACGGTCAAAGGAAAAACTTATGGGAAATTGGACGAGCTTTCCGGTAAAAATATTTTCACGACTGAAAAATCAAGTCGGTCATATAGAAATTACCAACAACCACCAAAAAACCTTTTTTTTCGTCATTTTATTTTTTTAATCCGTTGTATCTTCTTAAGGATTGGACATAGGACAATGGTCAATATTGAGACTTTTATGTAAAGCTGTCTGGCGAATCGATCCCCACTTTGGGTTTAAAAAAATACGTTTAGACCACTTTTCAAAAAAACAGTTTTAGTAAATGATTTTTGTATTATTTTAGGAGAGACATACCATCCTGCATTTTTCATCAGTCTTTTTGTAACATTTTAGCCTAATTCTTCAAAAATTTTGAACGAAAAAAAATCGTGACATCACCTTAAAATTTTACTTTAAACTTAAAAATCAAAAAATCTCATAGAAGTGGCGTGTATTTTTGTTTCAGTGTATTTTTTTTCAGAAAGCCCGTCCAATTTCCTACAAGTTTGTCTTTGACCACTTTTTGATACGACGCAACGGCTTAGAGATACAGTAATTTTTAAATTACAAAATACAAAAATATTTAAATACCTTACGCCCTTCTCAAATGTTATTTTCGAGTACTATTGGCTCCATATACACAAAAATGGCTTATATAGACCTTGGATAACATGTCTACAAAGTTTCATTGAAATCGGAGAGGGTCGAGTACAAAAGTACTAGAAAAAATCCTGAGTTGAGCTGGAATTGCTCAAATAAAGCAAAATGCATACCGGTTGACGGTTCTGCAAACAACTTTCTTTATTTGAGATGTCATTTTTATTTAACTGTTAATTTCCCAAAATTATTTAAAATTTCGTCGATCCACAAAAGTAAACATGTTCTTCAGACATTTAAGTAAATTAATATATTTTTTATCAAACCCAACAAAAAAATAGTCAGGAAATTATAACCTACCAAATAAAGATCGGTATCGGTCGGAAAATGTAAATATTTATTCATGCAAATGTCCGGTTATTTCACATACATTGTTATAACATTCAAGTTTGAAAGTTATAGCATGTTGCGTAAAAAACATTGTTTAGTGTATTACAAAAAAATCATTGAAAATCTAAAAAAATTAAAACTCCCTTAAAAGCTCATGAAAAAAAACCTAAATTAAAGTTAGCAAACAGTCGAACACCCAAACAAAAACAGTTTTCAACCTAATTCGAACCTCTAAAAAGCATTGAAAAAGGAAAAAAGCAAGGCTGTTAAAAAATAGAATAATTAGAATTTCATGAACTTGATGTCTTATGTGACTTGCCGCTGTTTAAAAAAAAGTTTTTTTCTGAGGTCAACTTTGCCCGTGGATTGAACTAATATTCGGTACTTTTTATGTCAAAACTAGTATGCATTAATTTGTACATTGTCCTAACTTGCCCCAACGACTCAAGAGCTAATGGTTTATATAAAAAAAGTAAAAACAAACAAAAAATATCGAAAATATTTGATAAAGTTAGCTTATAAGAAGTACCTTTAGAAAATACTCCAGAAAGTGCCAGCCTTTTGCCTTTTACGATTTGATAAAAGTTTAAAATACGTTGAGCAATTAATTCTTCAAACAATTCAACAACGCAAAAAGCGATTCACAAAACGCGCATCACCTTTTCCCAAGCAAGCTCATGTTCACTGCCCACAACCAATTTCCTTTGGGAATTTCCACCGCTCAACAGCCTTTCCAAATTGGGAAGAAAAAAAAAATACAACCCAGGAAAACAAATCTCTGTCCTCTCAAAAGATTGCTGCTGCCGGACAGGTAGATCTCGCCCCGAACGGGGGTTGATCGACTGAAAAAGGGTAATGACTTAAAAATTGAACCTAATGCCGCCAATTACTGCCGGCAAAAACTCCACAAAAGGTCAACATTGCGCTACCTTACCCTACGGGGGATCGCACATTTGAATCACCAGTGTGGGTGGGTGGATTAAGGTGCAGCTCAGAACACGTGTCCACCGCTAAGCTTAGCGCTTATATAAGTCGTGAGCAGGGGTAGCTCGGTGTGAGTTCCATATTTGTGCTTTGAATAAAATTTGCAAGAAAATACGGGCGAAAATGCTGGGTTTCAGGTCCAGATTACACCCCTTTGACGTTGGAGGGCGAATGATTTATTTCATCACAACAAACTTGTTTTGACTTTTCGTTGATCCTGGAATCCGGCGTCTAATCTCACTCTCGCGTATGAGATTTTTCTATGAAAATAATTCTCGCCGATAATGTATGCAAATTCCAATTAATTCCCTTCACAGAATCAGCGAAATTACCGGGCGAGCGCCATTTTTTGCCATATTGTTTCCCTTTCCCATCCAGAGCCAGAGATTCCAGATTGCGCCATCTATCGCGAAATAGTCGGGCAGCCGGAGGGACTGCCACCTGACAATCTGTGCGATCTTGCATCGTTACATAAATTTGCATAGCAAGTTTCCCACCTCTCTTCCTTCACGGGCTGCCGTCCGTGGTACGTTTTGAGGTTAGGAATATCGTTTTCATAATGGGAATGTCATTTGACGGAAAAACGATCAGTTTGGTTGACCTTAGAACAGTTTTAGAAAAAAACGATAAAAACGATAAGTTTGAAAAATTAGCGTGATCAACTCAAAACGTTTAAGAAAATCAATGTTGCATCTATTTCGTAATCCCCATCACTAAATACAGCGTAGTTCAAGCTAAATAATGATGATGACGCCAGGGAAAAGGCATTTTCCCCCATTTCTTTTTTACTGCAGGGGTTAAAAATGGCGGGTGAGAATTTCGCGCAACAGCTGCCCGATTCTAAACGTGTGCGCGCGCAAACACACACGCTCAAATCACACATCCACAATCGGCCGGATTGTTTTCCCTTTCTTTTTTCCCACAAAACCCGCTCGTACTGGCCGAGAGCGATTAGAATGCAAGTATGCAAAAAAAAGGGATAAAAATTATAACCGACGACGATGCGGCAACAGGGCATCTCGTTTTGCGCAAATTGATTTGATGCCAGATTTATTTATTTTTTCAGCGGGTACTGGGAAAACAATCTTGCCTAACTGCATTCTTGGTGCGCTGGGAGGTGGTTTTTGCTACTTTCGATTAATTTGAGTGACGTAATTCAAGCTTTATGCTAAAAAAACTTTTTTAAATATAAAAACAAAAAATGTTGGCGGAGAACACTTGTCTAAGCTTTTTCCACATTTTTTTTTACTGAAAAACGATGTTTTGATAAAAAAACAACTATGACAGAAAAACGATAATTTTTTTTATCTCGCAAATCCAGTATTCTAATACAGATTGAAGACCTACCGGTGCTGCGATGGCGTCAGCGATCTATCGCCTAGATGTAATCAAACGATATCGCTCGGTCGGAACGAGAACTGGTCTGGCATTTGAGAGGTACCCCCGCGGGGCATTCGCGAACATGGCTTATTACCGGTTGCTGCACGTGTCAGCGAAAGGGTGATCGAGTCCCAGTGTGGGCGGTGTCGAACTGATTGGTTCGACGTCGGACTTGCAGTGACAGGAAAACGATAAGTTATGGAAATTTGATATCCTTGGTGATTTATTCCAATAAAGTGAGACTAAAGTGTCAGCGAAACGATCAACGTGCCCGGCCTACCCAAATTTGACGTTTAAACGATAAAAGTCCAATTTCGCGCCCGGGCACGTCCCAAAACAGATCTTTTCGGTCAGGTGAGCTCGTTATGAAATCCAATCACACACATTTCTCGTATCACCGATGTTTGTTCCCCGCGGCGACGACCGCAACCTCCCGTCGAAACGCATCAATGAAAACCTCCAAAGCGAACGCCACACGAAAAATTTCAGGGTCAATCCATGTGTTACCTCGCCATGCAGTGTGGATGGGCTAGGTTTCTCGCTTGGAATGACAATCACGACGACAAGTCGCGAAACACAAAAAGTCAACAACAAAAGGCAGGCAACGCTTACGCGCCCATACAAATGACCGCAGCGAGAGCTGCGATCGTAGTGGTGGAACAGAAATTACATAATTAATGTTTGTTTCGTATTTCACCTTCACCGGTGTCATTTCTTCCCCAGGGCCGCCAGTCGAACCGGGGCTCTCCGAAAAAGGGTAGCCGCTATCACGTTACCGAAAAACGATAAAAATTAAACAATGGATTTCGGCTAAGCCCAGCGGATTATGTGACGGACCTTTCAATAATTATAAGTTATGAAAAGCACGTCGTGACGAAATTAGGTCGCCTTGCGGCTCGAAACCTTCAAAATTATTAATATCGTTCAACTGTCAAAAATTATCGTTTTCCTGTCAGCGCGCATGACTAATCCATCCCAGCGTTCTCGCTGCGGTCACCCATCCTTCCGAGAATCAATTATCGAAATTGAATCCCAACCTGGGCCCGGTTCTCGGAAGAAATACCTCATTTGGAGCAATCGAACAAAGATGTCGGGATTCTCGGCGGGTTCCCACATCGGTCTTCGCCAAGGTTACGACAGCAAAAAAAAACGCGCCGATCTCGCCGCAGAACCAGCTCCTTCTTTCTTCTCTACTTTTACTTTCATGCGAAACCGGTTTTCGGTCTTGGCGAAAATGATTCCCGAGACACACGAACGAACCACGAAGGCTACCTGTTTGGTCGCCAACTTGGCCGTTCCCTGCCTTTTGTCTCATTTGGTATTCTCGCTGCGCGAGAAACTTCTTTCCTTCTTTCTTTCTAACTCGTTCTAATTCAAATTCGCGAGCGATAAAAAAGGGAAAAAATCCGCACAAAGAACGAAATAAATTTCTGAATTCATCATTTCTCCGTTTTCTCTACAGATTTTTTGCATGTCTGACGTTTTTTTGCGCGTTCCCTTTCGCCGTCTGGATCGTTTTGCTTTTTAATTTCTCTTCTCTTTCGAGAATTTGTGTTCTCGATTCGACCCTTTCCCCCGTTGCAGGCATTCTTTGAAGAAGTGGAAGTAGAGGGAAGCATTGCAAAATTATGCGAAGAAGCGGTTTGCTTTCCACGGTTGTCTGGAGCGCGGTGGTATCCGTTTCAGTTGGCTACGCAGACAACGTCCAGACTGGGTTTGACGGATAAACGATAAAACTTGTTTTAGGGGTATGTTGAAGGATTAATTTCAAAAATGTGAATGTTTTGAATAAATGACATTGCAAGTTTATTTGAAAAAAAACGATCACTTTATTTTAATTCCGTCTTTGACAAACTAAGGCTTTAAAAATGACAGACACACGATCATTTTATTCGTTTTCAACACAACCAACTTATCCTTGACTCGTTTTCTTCTTCAAACTTAAACTGTTGAAAGGTAAGATTGAATTCTTCCCTTTCCAAGCAAAAAAATCTTGACTCTTCCAAACACCTTGCGTGACGGAATGTCTGCCGGTGCAAACTGTCTCTAATCCGTCAGTCAGTCAATCATCGACTTTGTTCGTTTTGGGAAATGAGTTTCCCAATTTTCTTTGAGGCTAACCTTTGTTGTTGTTGCTTCTTTGAGTTTCATTTCAAGTGATGAGCGCCAAATAAGGTGAAAAGTACTCGCGTGACCAAGCTGAGGCATGCCGACCTAGTACAATGTAACACTTTGTAGGTTTTAGTAAAACGATAAGTTTGCCTTTACGACTGATTGTAAGCGGATTTAATTGAAATTTTTCTTCCACTCTGATTTACATAATCTAGAGTCGAGATGGAAAAAAGAATGTCTAACGACCATTAAAAAGCAATTGCACGTCGCCTCGGCTGTACCTCCAATAAATCAGTACAAATTATTAGTTTCCTATCGAGCTAATTAAGTGCAGCGGCTGGTGGTAATTCTAACAACGTGGGAAATCTCTTCCGAGATGTGGGGATGTGCCGCGGGTGACATGATTTATGAGCACCATTTAGCGCTGTGGGCAACCTGCCCGGCCCAATCGAGCAGAAATAATTGCCACAATTTGACAGATAAACGATAGGATTAATGGGTGATGGGGTGAGGTGGGAAACGTGTGAAATTTGTAGCGCTTGGTGTGTTGTTTAAATGACGCAAGAATTGCGGAAAATGATGCTTCTGATGGGAAAACGATAAGTTGACAAGCACCTTTTTCTGTAAAGTTTTTTTTTAATTTGAAATTCAAATTTTGCTCAAACAAACCAATTGTTGAAACAGGCGGTTTTCCGCAGTTTGACAGATAAACGATAGGATAAATTGTGATGATGTAGCAACGTTCAAAATAAATTGTATAAATTACTTGTTCTAATGACGGGAAAACGATAAGTTCTGAGAAAAGACGATAAGATTACGAACACCTATTTTTGAATAAGCTTTAAAAACGATATTTTTTTAAACGCAGACTTATTTTCATGATATCTGATCAATCAAATCGGATGACAAATCACGATAACTTAACTAATCTTTTCCGCACCATTCCAGCTTGCTTGCATGCAAGGTGGTGTACAAACAAGTACCAGCATTCACACCCGAGGAATGAGTAATTAGATGCAAAAGGCATCGCAAGCCGCAATTTCCCCACCACCGAGCAAGTGAATGGAAATGAGTAATTCTATATCTTGCCTTTTTTCATCTCCGAGAGCGGCAAGTGTTGGCAAATCTCTGCCTGCCACCCTCTTCGTTCCCCCCTTCTTGTAAAACCCCTCATAATTTCAAAGACCTGCTCGAGCTCGCGCTCGCTCGCGGGAAATTGAGGAAATGTTTGTTATGTAAACAAAGACCGAAACAATGCAACAAGCAAAAACCCACATTATACACTTTCCAAAGTGTGCAAAACATCAACAAACCGCTGCGACGTCAGCTCCCGGCACTTTCCCACGTGTCGCGGCCCGAGCTTTTGCAATCAGGGGGAAACTTATCGTTTACCTTTCACTTTGGCCGCAGCGCCGACAGGGAGCGAATTATCGTTTCCCGTTTCCTTCTTCCCGAGTTATGTGACGTGGGGAGGAAGCGAGTCCAGAGATGCAATTTTGCGTTACGTAACAGCTGCTTGTTTGTGGTTGTAGTTATTACTCGCTTGACCTTGATCTTACCGAGCGTAATAATAATTCCGAGCGAGCGATCTCCGCTCGACATCTCCGGCGTCGTTCCGGTGAAGGGAATGTCACTCGATTCGCTTTTTTATTTGTATAATGAGTCTTGAAAGTGAATGTTATCATAGTATTCACGAAAACGATTAGTTAGCAGGGCTGGGAAAGCGATGCGTTCTGACAGCAAAACGATAAGTTTAACAATAAATCGTAAAAGCAGCACAATTTGTATGCAAACTCGAGCTGTTATTAACAAATTATCCAGATAACGAACCGTGCTGGTCGGCAACTGGCGCCTTACCGCAATCAGCCTCGGAGATTTGCCTCAATTCGATTGCAGTGAATTCATTTACATGTGTAAGATGCTGAATGCCATCGAAAAGCGCGATTACGTCAGCACCTCTCACCTATGCTTGGCAGTGGTCTTCAAGCGAGCTGTCAAAACTTATCGTTTGCCATAATAATAATATTGAAGCAGCGAAATTCAGTCAGGGATTCGAGATCACTGCCTCCCGACCACATTCCAATCCAGATCAATCCAGATAGCGACGTTTTGTTACCCACGGGACCCCCTTATCCCGGGGACCGGATCTCCGACTTACGTACAACAATCCCGAGAGATGCAAATTACCCGATCGGCTCACGAGAGTGTGCAACAAGTGTTCTAATTACGAGGGTTAAAAAAATCTGTACATGAGAAGATAATTACCTCCAAGCATTTACACGGTCGCGTTTCGCGTACGGTCCCAGCTGTCAAAAAAAGAAGAGAATCGAAATCCCTGTCGGAAACGGGGGAAGGAATGTTGAGGGCGCCACCGGTCACCGCTGAGGTTAGGGCTGGGACGGCTGGAAGGTTTCGAAAAGGGAATGTTGACGTTTGCGGATCAGTGTTGCCAGCGTTCCTGTTTGGGTTCCGGTAGGGGCGCTGCAATCGGGAAGAAGAGAAAAGAAACCGGTTAGGATTATTGTCGTTAGGTAAGGCACATCGATTTGCGATGGAAATTGCTGATTGGAAAACAAATATATTCTGACAGCAGGTTGCTGCAGGTGGAGCCCGATGCTCGGACATTTCTCTGTGCGGGGTCGTGTTTTGTCGCTCTAATCGGCGTCGTTGACGCGCCAGCGATGTCCGTAATTGGAGTCACGTTGAGCGGTTGAAAGTTTATCTCAACCCGAGCAAAAATGGAAAGGTAGGAAACATCACGTTTCCTAAACAGGGGGGTCCTCCTCCAATCGGATCAGGTGTCAACCCCACACAATGGACCCACAAAGTGTCACAATGTTTCCCACGTGGCGTTGCGAGAAGAAGCTGTCAGTTGACGCAGTGCTGCCAGCTAATTATTTCATCAGGAAGAGTCAATTTCCGCGCCAATCAAAGCGAGCGGCTGCGGCACGACTTTAGCCTGCTTGGATGGCACTCCAAAGAGAGGTGCAATTACTATTATTATGATCTCTACCGAACAAGATGGCGGCGCGGGACGGGTGTGTTGTCCTTGGAGAAATCACTCTCACAAACCCCGCGCGCCTACGCCAGATGTGTCAGGCAACATTAATTTCCGAACGGTTCTCGAGAACGTGAACTGACGCGCACAGCGCATTTTTTATCGTTTAACTGTCAAGGGATCATGCGCAAGGTTAGCCATGCTGGGTGCATCCATTCGTCGTTATGATTTATTTGTTCTGATGAGAGCGCAAAACATGGGAGCGTTTGGCATCGCTGAAGGTGATCGGGCTGTGCGGCGCGATGAGTCAGATTTCGTTGTCACTTTCACATTTTTTGTAGTAAGATCAAGTTAGACGAGAAAAAAAAACACAGGTTAGAAACAAGAATACCAATAAGACATATAAACGATAAGTTTTGTCTTAAATTAATTTTGACAGAAGAGCGATACAATGAAATCTGACAGATAAACGATAAGTTTTGTCCAGATCCCCTTTTATAGTCATATCGTTGACTTAAAATGGACAAACAATAATGATTTAGACAGAAAAACGATATTACACATTTCAACGGAGACGCAGCCATCTGGACGCCCCTAAACAATGCAATTTCGACCCAAAATGGCACATTCTCTATCTAGTTCAACCCGATACCAATCAGCAAACGTGGTTCGATACAAAGTCTGCTGAATTGCGCAAATCTAGGTAGCTAATCCCACATTCCAGCGCACGTCCCCCGCCGCCATATTGGATTGGGGCTAATTTGCCTGGAAAATTTCGATTATTCGTACCTATTGGACCGTAAAAGGGTGCGGTGATAGTTCTCATCTCTCGGTGCAGCATCAACCCAACGTTCTAGGTTATGTCGTTTTCTCTTTCGTTTGAGTGCCGCTCAAGTGAGTGCGAGTGAGCGGGAAGCATCTCCCAGCAAAGAGGTATCACTAATAACAATAATAGTAAAATCTTTTGTTTTATTGTTTCGAGAGATGACAATAACCAAATAAAAGACTATCTACGCGAGATTCAAGTGCTGCCAGCTGTCCCGGGAAAGGGAGAGAGAGGGAGTGCTGCCATCAGTCCGCAGCTCTATAGCCTATTATAGTGCTCGGCGTAGTGCTTGGAAGAATGACAATTGGATCATGAAAAACGCTTCACAGCGCGAGCGCTACATTGCAGCAGCGAACGTTTCAGAAGATCGAGAGAGGTTATGTAATTTCGGTCAGCGCAGCTCGTCGTGCAAACGAGTTTTGCTCGTTTTACGTTAGATATGGGCAGTTAATCTTCGAACCGGAGGTTTTCCCGCCGCCCAGCGGCGGCGTCAATTCGTTTAATGGCAAACTATTAGAGGGAAAATGGACTTTTTCGACCCATTGTTGGGTCCGCTTTTGAGGTTATGGTTTTTTGATTGTGCGAACAAACCCCTCTTGTAATTAAATTTGACAGTTGAATGCCAAGACAACCTTGCGAGCGCGGAGCAACTCGATTGATTTGGAAGCGACCTTCGAAAAAAAAACGTCACCCGGAACGTGCACAACTGACCGTTTTGTTTATTTACGTTTGCTTGTTTGTTGTCGACCGAGTACAACACGCGTAATTAATCGCAACCCGGTTGCGAACGCTGCACGCGGCGCGTGCGATTGCCAAGCCCCTGGAATGCGTTGCGAAAACACGTGTTTTCGATACGGGCACTCTCACCTCAATTTGTTTGACGGATAAACGATAAGTTTTATAGCAATTGTTTGTTGACAAACAAAACGGACATTTGCAAACCTGTCAAACTGCCATAAAAATTCCATGTTATGTAAACAATCCAAAAGAAGCAACAATCACCCACTTTCGATAGGACATGCGTGCGCTGGGGACAAGTGCGTGCAAGAATTGCGACATTTTTTACGACGATTTCCTGGATGAGTCCTGGCCGTGCTCGAAACGGCTTCAAGATAATAAAAATTGCGTAATTTTCCACGCGCCACCATTTTTTTCCGCTCTGTCATTGTTTGGCCAATCGTGCCACCAGTTGTATTTCCTTGATAGGTCCCTCCGCACAAACCCCGTGTTTGTTCCCGTCATACGCACAGGTAGAGAAAGTGTTTTTATTTTTGAGACGCGCTATAAAAATTGACGCACCTGTCAAAACAGCGCGATCCTGTTTGAACGAGATTGGCAGGCAAATTTCGTCGTCTTCAAGGCAGCTTTGCAAATAGAAGTTTCGACGAAAATCCCCCTTTCGTTTTTTTTTGTTTTTCGAAAGACACTTGTGTCGAATTTGTCCAGTCATTGTGATAAATTTGGACGGCGAAAACAAATCCCTTGGCACGTGTAATCCGGCGAAGGTTGATCTGAAAGGCCTTCATCAGGTGGCACGTGTCGATTTGAAATCTGAAATTTTTCAAGATTTGTGAACTGTCAGAGAGCCATAATGGCGGATGCTATAAAATTCCTTTGTTTTGATTTTTTAAATGAAATTTTCACAAACCGTTAAACTGTCAAAGTGCCATAATGGTGACTTTTGTTTAATATCTTTAACGCAAAGTGACAGCTTTAAACGTAACATTTGTAATTGTGTAGATTTCAGAAAATATGACATAGAGAATAATTTGTAAATTTTTCATCAGCTGGCACATGCCGATTCAAAATCTGCTTGCATTTGAAAGAGCTTTGATAAACTGTCAAGTAGCTATAATGGTGAATGCTACAACAAATCTTCTAGTGAGATTTTGGAAGATTTGAATGCTTTTACTATAAAAACTAGACAACAACGGGCTGTCAAAGTTCCATAATCGAACCTCTTGTCATCTCCCATTATGGTACAGTGACAGCTACCCGTTCCCAATTCTTCGCAACATCTGTCAACATCTCATTTTCATTTTCAACGCACCCCTCGCCAGAACGTCAAATCGGAAAGCAATCCACGCAAGGGGGCGCCACACCCACCTAATAAATTCTAGTTCAGAAATCAGCACATCATCACAGGGCCCGTATATCATCATCGGCGGTGGCGGCGGCAGGCCGCCACATTATTAGACACGCTTTAGTTACTGCTGCTATAAAATAGTGAAGAAGAGGAGCGCACAATTCTATATTTATGCTTGCCATCTCTTTCCAACTAGTTTTCAAGTCGATTTCAAACGAAATTTAGGTCGATTGCCCTGTCTTGGTCGCCTCTCTCTCTCTGTCTCGTGGCAAATTCTTTTCGTCAGTTTCCACTTGGACGGTGTTTGCCAATGAAGAAGAAAAAAAAGTAGTTGGAAAATAGTTTCAAGAGTCGGTCCTGTCTCTCGACTGTCACTCACCCGTTCTCACACCAGCCGATTTGGAGTGAACTTTCAGCTGATTTGGCATGAGAATTTGCCACTTACTTTGTAGGGAATTAGCTGTTGAAAGGCGATTCGTGGGAAGTTGCACGGGAACAGGTTGGAATTTAATTGAACTGTCAAAGTGCCATAATGGCGGAATCGTTAATGACATTTGAGCAACTTTATAGCAACTTGACAAATTGACAGTTGTCTAAACTTTCGGTAGTAAAATTAATTTAAAATTTTTATAGCAACTGTTCAGGTATCGCTTATCGCGAAGCCCACCCTCAAATTGAGCAATTTTCCCAGCGCCACCGTTTATTTATAAACAATCTCTTTATTAAAAATTTCCAGCTCGTCTGGTTAGGCCACATTTCACACTAATGAAAGGTGCGCGCAATCGGCTGCGGCGGTCGTCGGCAGTAGCTTGTTGGAATGTTTACCTGACTGATGGATGGTCGTTGACTGTGCGGCGCAGAATATGAGGTAATTTCGCGATGTTAATTACTTCATGAGCGGATTGTTGTTGTTTTGCTTTCGCGATTTACTTTTGATGCACTCATTTCACCGGGCTTTTACTTTGCGCCATTTTTTTGGCGCTGCAACCGCGGGTTTCCCAGCGAAGCTGTCAAATTGCCATAATGGTGTTTTTATAGCAACATTTAGTGCGCTGACCTTGCTTGTACTATAAAAACAAAATTTAGGGTTTGAACACTTTTTTTTATGGCAGAGTGACAGTTCAATGTTTTTAGTGACGCATCTCCGTGTGCCATAACACATTCCAGCAATCTAATGTAAGCAAAAGTAGTACAATAAAAAATCTTCTGGAAATTCCCGAAATTTACACCTCCCCAGCTTATCAAGCCACGTTTAATTCGGTGTATTTACTCAGTGATTACCGCGTAAGATTTGGATACGACAGTGCAAACAGCTTGCGAAATTTGGTTCCATTTCTTTTTATCAAAAAAGTTGTCAGCGACACTTCACGTGCCGCTGTGAGTTTGCTGTACTAAAACTAGATAAGAGAAAGGTTGAGATTGTTCTAATTATCTCTGCTGCCGCATAACCATGAGGATTTATGAGTTTCTTCAAGGAGTAAAACGTGACCATGTTGGATTTCGCAATTGTTGAAAATTTCTTCCAAATCTACTAGTTTAACCAAATTGCAGCGTTGTACTAAACAAGTTCCCACTCCCACAAAATCAAACTGCCTTGACTTGCACAAACAAATACCACGATGTTTACCGACAATACAGCTTGTTGTTTGTTTTCCAATTTGACCATTGTACTAAAACTCGCGCTATCAACCAATACTCGCGAAACCACTACTATCGGTCGTGTTTTTGGTCGCCCTTAGAGAGAGAGAGAGACAGCGTCGATGGCCTTGTCCTACCTCCCTTTTCCCCTCCTCAAAAACCACTTGAAGCAACTTCCCCCTAACCACACCAGTCAGCGATAGAAAGATAGTGCGTACCAACTAGGCCGGCGGCGACGACGACAAAGTCGAAGGTTTTTAGTACAATAACTAGTAGCAGCATAGAACGCGCGCCCGCTCGCAGGGCCCTTGTCTGTTTTGTGTTTGGTGCGGCTCTATAGAGAGTGAAATCAACTTTCGAAAGCGGTTTGACCGTGAAATTTTCAAACATAACAATTCCACCCAGCCCGAATCATGGGGGACATTTAGCTTTGGCTGTGACTGTTTCCACGTGGGATTGGATTTGGAATGGTATGAAAACATAGTAGTAAGGGACCATCCATAAACCACGTGGACAATTTGGGGGGGGGGGGGGTATGGCGATTGTCCACGCTCCATACAAAAAAGATTTTTTTTGTATGGACAATTGTCCACGAGGGGGGGGGGGGGGTTGAGATTTCCAAAAATGTGTCCACGTGGTTTGTGGATGGTCCCTAAACAAAACGATGATTTGATGGAGACGCATGGTGCTTCAAATTTGAATCGATGGGAAAGAGATTCATCTCAAATTATTACCAAGCCACTTTGGATAAGACAGTGAGTAAGAGAGCAACTCTCTTTTTCCTCTTTTTTATGTCCCGAACAAAAGTAAATAAGAGAGAGTTGCTCTCTTGCTCACTGTCTTATCTAAAGTCCTTTGCTTGGAAATAATTTGAGATGAATCTCTTTTCCATCGATTCATTACTTTTGCACGGCGTGTTTTCTAGAATAAACATTTCAAGAAAAAATAGTCATCATTACTGTCAAATGTGTCTTATAGGAAATTTTGTCAGCTTTCCAATGCTTCTAAGAGCGAAATGTTTCATCGAGAAACTTCTGAGATATCTATTTATTAAGTTTTTTGTTCTAAATTCCTGTATTATTTATTTTAATCTTTGTAATAATTATTCTGGAAATTTGTCAAATGATGTTTTTCATGTGTCATCAACTCATCAAAATGTGCAAAATAAGGCAAGAAACAACTTTGGAGAAGGTTGCAAATCACTAAATATTTTTAAAATTAAGTTTAACCGAGTTTTTGAATATATGAGATTTATTCAGAAAGAAAATCATAAAACCGTATTAAAATTATTTTTTTTTGCAATAATTAAAATAACATAATTTTTGTTTACGAATATCACGTTTATGCTCGGATTTAGCTTGAATTAAGCTGATAAAACCGATTTTTTGTTGCATGTTTGAGATTAGTTAGGATATCACTAGATTTTTATGAAAAAAAAATCATATTTCCTTAACCAAACATTAATCAATTGCATGGATACAAAATATGTTATATACTCAAAATTGAACTATAAATTACTGTGGCGAGCTTCAGGAGAAAAACTTTTCATGAGTATGAAATGATTTTTATAATTTTTATTTTGTATGAAATGATCAAGGAATCAGCAATATTATAGAAGTCTTATCTTATCTTTTTAAAACGTTTTAAAAATACTTTGATTTTTGTTTAAATAGTTTGTAAGTTTTTTGTTATAAAGTCCTTTATTTTTTATTGTTTTATTTTGTTTGATTTTTTTTGTTAAATAATATTTTATTTTTGTTTAAATCAAAAAATGTATGTGGCAGTGTTTTCAACATTCAGATTAAAAACACACAAATTTTACTCCTACATTTAAATGCATTTTCAACAGTAAATTTTTTTTTCGTTATTTTTGGATCCATGTTCCCGGTTCATGTATGCTTTAAGAAGTATCATATTTATTCATAAAAATCCATTAACAAACTTAACAATCTCAAACCTGCAAGAAATCGATTGTATCAGCTCAATAAGAGCAGACGCGTGATATTTGTACACAAAAATTGTGTAATTATATTTTAATTCTTGTAAATAATATTTTTAAGACGGTTTTTATGATTTTCATTCTTGAATAAATCCCATATATTAAAAAACTCGGTTCAACTTAATTTTAAAAATGTTTAGCGATTTGCAACCTTCTCCAAAGTTGTTTCTTGCCTTATTTTGCACATTTGACACATGCAAAACATAATTTGACAAGTTTCTAGAATAGTTATTATAAAGTTTACAATTAAAAATAAAGGAATTTAGAACAAAAAACTTAAAAAATAGATATCTCAGAAATTTCCCGATCAAACATTTCGCT
Organism: Culex pipiens pallens; assembly: GCF_016801865.2. Classification (NCBI taxonomy): domain Eukaryota; kingdom Metazoa; phylum Arthropoda; class Insecta; order Diptera; family Culicidae; genus Culex; species Culex pipiens. The sequence goes on from NC_068938.1 coordinate 201,922,493, forward strand.
CTTAGAAGCATTGGAAAGCTGAGAAAATTTCCAATAAGACACATTTGACAGTAGCGATGACTATTTTTTTCCGTAAGGTTGCCCAGCCCACGCCGTGTTTTGTTCAGGACACACAAAAGGAGGAGAATGAGAGGTGCTCTTTTGCTTACTGTTTTTCCCCGACTCATTTTTTTTCAAATAATTTTGCATGGATTGTCAGCTGTGACTCCTAGACATACAACAACAAACCGTTTAAAATAAAAAAATAATTTCAACTTTTACCAACTAAAAATTTTACTCGAAAATCTCCTAACAAGCTAAAATTGCAATTTCCAACACCTGTCACCAATTCTTCTCCCTTCGTTCCATAGTCTGCCAGCATCCCCTAGCCAAATCTCACCCACTTTTTTACAAATCATTGCACAAACATTGCACCAGCATCACGCCCTCCCTCTCTTGGCTTCCTCTCCAAATGTATACAAAACTCCATTCATACACGGGCAAGTGCAGTCGCAAACTGCAAGTAAGTGCCCATGTTTTGCAAGCAAAAGGAAAACAAAGGCCTTAATTATTACGAAAATTCACACCCAAACGAACGCGCGCTCTCTGACATAACACTCTCGTTACCATTTTTTTCTTCTTTACTTTGTCTCCCTCTCTCTTCCCTCAAAGATCGTACCCGAACGTTTGTTGTTTGGGAGAAATAAAAAAAAATCTGCCGGAAAAAAACGGCAAAGCCACGTTTGTGTTTGCCAAAGTGCACCAACACGGAGAAAAAAGAGTTCCCAAAATCGTGAACAAGCGTTCATGAAAATGGGAACCACGAACAAAGTGTTCAAATTTCATGGTACGTTTTTCAAAATCGTACCATGGGATTTGAACACTTTGTTCGAGGTTCCCATTTTCATGAACACTTGTTCACGATTTTGGGAACTCTTTTTTCTCCGTGAAGACAGGTCCCCCCAGTCAGTCTTGCAGAGATGCACCACAACGTTGCACTTGCCCTCTCTCCTCGCTCTCTCTCAGACTTGCACACAACCCACTTCATCTTCCCAGCCCAGAAGTGGTCCAGTTCCACGCTAGAGTTGAACGGGCGTGTGCGTGTGCGTGTATGAGTGTGTGCAAATGAGAGTGAAATGAAAAATTAAACATTTCCAACACCCCCCTTTTGTACCCCGCCCTCATTGACAATCCTGTAAAAAATCTCGTAACGGTACGGTTGTAACCCTCAGCTGAACTGCACAATTTTTGGTTTAATGTCAATCTCATTCTGTATTTGCGTGTAAAACCGCTATTGAAAATTTTTCACCACAAAATTTTGATGAAAACAAAAAGAGTGATAAAATTTTATGCCCAAAAAAATTTACCAATAGAATCAGAAATGATTTTAAGAATATTTGAAAATTATTAAATAATGATTATTTCATTTAATAGTTAAATATGATTTAAAAAAAACAACTAACAATCATGAAAAAACATGTAACAAGAAAGCAAATTTTATTTTAAGGGGTTTTTTCCATACAAAATGGGTACGTGATTTTTTCGGAATCTGTAGCGCGGGATGGTATTTTATAATCGATTTGTTGTCTTAAGCAAAGTAGTATGTTATGGTTAAAATGTTCAGAAAAAAATGGGCCGATTTTTATTTTACATGTTATCACTAAAAGTTAAATTCTCTAAATAAGTTTTTTTTCGAGATATCTTTATAAAGGACTTAAAAAAGCATCTTTCGCGCCGAGTTTAGAATGATCCCTTTGCAAAAAAATCGAATATATGGTCAAACAAGATTTTTAGATGCAAATTCAACCGTGCAGCCGAAAAAGACTTTTCAAAAATGAAAATAAGAATTTTAAAATGTTTCATGAATGGAAAACGTCCTGATGAAAAGGTAAACATTAATATGAAAAAATAATAACGCAAACATCACTATTTTTTTCAAAAAAAAAAATATATTTTTTTAACCCAAATTTAACACCATCCTCAGCTCTACAGCAAAAGATTGTTTGAAAAAAAAAAAAAATTAAATGAGGCTAAATTTGTAAAAAAAAATCGCGTATTGCTTACTTTATATCAAAAAGTGTAATCTCAAAACCTACGTGGTCTGTCATAACATCACAATACACTCGAATGAAATTAGAAGAATCAATTTTACCCAAGATATAAAAGTTTTATTTGCATGCATTTGAAAATACAAAGCAAAAATCCGATTGTAAAATCGCATGCAAAAGCATGCACATCACTAGGCTTAGTGATTTTTCACGCTCAAAAATTGCAAATTTCACGGGGACCTTAATTTCAAAACATCAAATTTAAAGAAAATTTCGCGGAATAAGAAAAATATTTAAAAACTATGATAATCTTATGTTAAACAGACAGAAACTATTTGTTATGCTATACTGTATATTATTTTTCAATTAACTAAAAAAATCTTAACTTAATTTGAACGTGACACCAAAAAATACCTTTAATAATTTAAAAGAAAATACAATCCACTTGATTAATGGATGAGCTCTATTATACATATCTTGAAACCAAAATGTAGGGCATGCGTACTGTCATTTGTTGAGCTGCTTTTTTTTAAAGTTTGACTAATGTAGCTTAACAGTTTTCGCTGATTTGCTGCTGTTTTATCCTTTTACATTTTATCAACGCCAAATTTAACAAAACAATCTAAAAATTAAAACAATTTTTTGCGACTCTTTGACCAGTAACAATAGAACAATAAATTAAACATCAATATTTTTAAATAATTAATTCTGTTACGAAATCTTTAAAAAAAATACTCAGAAATCTTTAAAAAACGAATCAGAACAGAAAACATAAAATAAATATTTTTTAAACTTCTACGGGAACCATCAATAAAATATTGTGAAAATTAAACAGGACTCATATAAAATATGAAATGTTCTTAAAATGTGACTTTTAAGATAAAAAAAAATATTTTGATCTTGAATAAACCAAGCATGAATCTATTAATCTATTTTAAAATAACATTTTTGTTTTTACGGCGAATATTGCTGAATTCAGTTAGTTTCCTAATAAAAATGATTAACTATCATTTATAGTATCAAGAAAATAGCAATCAATTTTCTCAATATTTTTCTCTACACTGAAGTTACCGAAGGAAAAGGGAAAGACGACTTTTACCACAGAATGATACTGTTACATGAATGTTTGGTTTTGTTTGATTTCTAAAAATAAATCAATACAGTTTAAAAAATAATCGGTACAATCTTTTTAAAATCAACACAATAAACTTGTTCAATCAATTTTAACAAGTTTTGGTTGAAAAAGACAAAAATTATAAAAATAAATTTCCAGAATATTTTTTCTTTTTTGACTTAATTTTGTTAACATCATTTCAGTATTCTTAGTAAATGTTGTACCAATTTCATAATAATGTATGCTTTGCTAACAATATTTCAAATGGTTCATATCAAGCCTTTACGAATGCAATATTTATTATGTTGTTATTTTAAAGAATTGATTTTAACAAATTGATAATTTTCACGGGATTTCACGGAAATCTTCTAATTTCACGAATTTTACGCTGTCCGCGAAATCGTGAAATTTCACTAACCCTACACATCACCTTCGTCAAAAAAGACACTTAATATTGAACACTGCATGTACAATTTTCGTAAACACAGAAAAAAAAGTTGCAACCGACTGGATTCAAACCCCGCACCATTAGTGAGAACTGGCGCCTTAGCCCGCTCGGCCATCAGACCGATGAAAAAAGGGAAAGATAAACGCATATATGTGCTTGACATTTCGGTCAAGAAGGTTTCCCATACTGATGGGCTATATGTATCAGGGTGTAATATTACAAAGAATTTCATAAACTAATGCAAAACTATTTTACATCCAGGCCTTTCACACGCAGCTGGATTACTACTTTTTTAGCTGTGTATGTGATAAACTAATTAGCAAATATTTTTACAAGGAAGTATATTTTTAATTAAGTTTTGGCCACAAAAAATAAAGGTTCAATTTCGGGTGTAAACTTTCTAAAATCAATATATGAAACCAAGCGTCGCAATGAATTCATCTTTAAAAAGGAAATTTAGCAAACCAATATTATTGAGCCTATGATGAAATATATACAAAAGTCTGTCTTGCTCGTTAATAATGTAAGCTTCAACAAGAATGTTTTTTTTAATGTAAAGTAGTAACTTAGTTTTAATTCTTTCGATTAAAACGGTTACAGGGAACTCATGAAAAAATCAATAGCTAGTCAAATTGATTTTCAAATTATTGAATAAAATAAAAAGATGTCAAACTATACGATTTTTTTCTTCATATTTTTACGCTCTGAAATTTTTTGAAAGTGAAAATTGAACTTTTTTTTTATTTTCATTCCCGCGACAGCGACACAAAAAAACTTTTATGAATTTTAACATTAAATTATTAAAATAAGTATTTTTTTATAAGTTGTCAATTTAAATCTACCGAAGGTTAACTCCCTCCTCGATTCGGTGCGTCAAGATAAGATATGGTGTTATAACGAGCCGTAAACCCTCCGGGTGCACATCACTCCCCCCCTCAACGCCCCCTGGCCAAATTTCTAGTACACACTAGGAATGCATTTTCGTTGCCACTTCTTCTTTCTTTCGTTTTTTCTTCTTTTTCGGTGCAACCCTTTACAACGTCAAAAAGAGCCAGCACAAAACCATTGCACAATTTCGTAATCCCTTGAGACGCAGATGCAGTCGTCGTCGCTGCCCCAAAGAACAAGACTCTCACCCCATTATATTAATAATTAAAATTAAAATCATAAATTGTCCACGTACAAACCCCCTGGTCCGTGTCATTCTCATTTCACTGCGCGGAGAAAAGTCGTGATTTGGCGGTGATTTATTCTACTCGCTGGCATCAAGCAGTCGGTCGAGGCACCACTTTGAAGGCAACACTTGCAGTGGACAAAATTTAAGCAAAAATAAATGATTTAATTATAAATTATTATTGCTGATGAATTTCGGTGGGCCCAGCCGCGGAGCGGCTACACCGGCGTTTGTGTCAGGTCCCGGCGAGAAATTGCCTCGACATCTTTAACCTGAATTTGTTTTCTTTTCCTGGTCCCCTGGCCAACGCGTCAGCTGTTTCGGGGCCGCGCGCGGAGAAAATACATCATAAACCCGTTTTGAAGCGTTGCATTGCAGTAGGCCCTGTCCACTGTCATCGTTACGTTAATAAATTACCATCTGAGGTACCCCCCGGCTCCTTCTCCTTCTCTCTCTGAGGGCGAAACAATCGACCGCGGGACTCCATTCTCAGCGAAGGAGAGTGACGTTTGGCCGCGCACCGTTTGTTTTGATTAAGCGTTGATGGTGCGTGAAAAGTGTCCGCCTGACAGGTTGACTAATTATTGTTGCGCGAGGCCCCCGATGACCAGACTTATCATCTTCTTTTTTTCTGTATGATCTGTCTGATGGGAGAGTGTCATGGCAACAACGGGGGTATTTTCTTTTAATTATTCCCGAACTCGACGTTGCCAAACACCTGTTGGGGAGAAGAATTCAATTTGATGCATGACTGACAATAGTTTGAAATCTGCAAAAAAAAAAGGTTTTATTCAATTGTTTTATATTTTCTAAAGACAAAAACTTTATCGAATAATCAATCCAACAATTCGCAGAATAATGGTTTTTAAACATTTCGATATCAATTTTATATTATCAGCTGTCAAATGTGTACTATAGCGAAATTATCTCTTAAGTTTTCACAATAACATCGATCATTTTTTTTTGTAAAAAAATGCATGTATTTTTTTTATTTTTTTCATGATCACAAGAATATCATAATTAATTTATAAAAATCCATCATTCATGATCATTACTCATCAACAGTGCTGTAAATTAGTGATAGAAAAAACTATCATTTGATGATTCCTGCACAAAAATATCAGCGACCGTCTACAGACATGCCTCGGTTAAGCACGGCCCAGTGCTTAAATGAAGCACAGAGCTTATGGGGTTTTGGCTATATGGGAGACATTGGCTTTAATCGTATGAAAAATCATGCAAACATCAAAAAATTAAAGTGTTTTTGAATCGGGATGATGTCAGTTATCCATGAAAATTATTATTTCATGAAAATTTTCACAAAAATACGTATTTTTCCTGTATTTTGAAAATGCATTTTTATTCTCTAAAGAATCCAAAAATATATTGTTATTGGAATATGGGTATCAAATGATCAGGTTTTTTCATACATTTCGGATATAATAACAAAAATTTCAGAAAATACCTCAAATTTTCACAAAACTACGTTTTTTCGAAAAAAATATTCTAAATTTCAATTTTTACAATATGGGTATCAAACGATCGGGATTTTCTCATACATTTCGAATGTAATAACAACATTTTTAGAAAATACTCAAAATTTTCACAAAACTACGTATTTTCGAATAAAATACTCAAAATTTAAATTTTTACAATATGGGTATCAAACGATCGGTATTTTTTCATACATTTCGAATGTAATAACAACATTTTTAGAAAATACTCAAAATTTTCACAAAACTACGTATTTTCGAATAAAATACTCAAAATTAAAATTTGTACAATATGGGTATTAAACAATCGGGATTTTTTCATACATTTCGAATGTAATAACAATATTTTTTTGAAAATACTTAAAATTTTCACAAAACTACGTATTTTTTGTAAAACTTTTCAAAATTTCAGTTTTTATAATATGGGTATCAAATAATCAAATCAAAAATACGTAGCTTTGTGAAAATTTGGAGCATTTTCAAAAAAAAAATGTTATTACATTCGAAATGTATGAAAAAATCCCGATCGTTTGATACCAACATTGTAAAAATGGAAATTTTGAGTATTTTTTCGGAAATACGTAGTTTTGTGAAAATTTGAAGTATTTTCAAAAAACATTGTTATTACATTCGAAATGTATGAAAAAATTCCGATCGTACGATACCCACATTGTAAAAACGGAAATTTTGGGTATTTTATTCGAAAATACGTAGCTTTGTGAAGATTTTGAGTATTTTCTAAAAATGTTGTTATTACATCCAAAATGTATGAAAAAACCTGATCATTTGATACCCATATTGCAATAATACAATTTTGGTTTCTTTAGAGAAAAAAAATGCATTTTCTAAATACAGAAAAAATACGTATTTTTGTGAATGATTTTTCGTACGATTAAAGCCAATGTATCCCATATAGCCAAAATCCCATAAGCTCTGTGCCTCGGTTATGCACGTCTCGGTTTTGCATCCCTCATATGCGGTGCTAAACCGAGGCATGACTGTATTTGGATTGTGAGTTCTCTTCTTATTCACGGTGATTGTCAGCTTGAGCTATCTCTTTCTAGCACTTCTTCTCTTTTCATCGTTTACGAACTCTCGTCGAAGATTCTTCAGTTCTCTCAGACAACCGCAATAACACGAAAGGAGAATTTGGAATCGGCTAAACTCTGTTGAGAGAGAATGATTGTGGGAATGAATGCGGGAACGAGAGAGAAAAAGATAGTGTCACACGGGATTGTGTAAATACGAGATAGAGACTGGCAATTATTATTGCTGAGAATTTCACGAAGAAGAAAAGGTCAGTAATAGTTGTATTCGCTGAGAACTGATTTTTTTTATTTTCACAGCCCTGCTCATGAATAAAGTTGTTCGCGATAGTTGAAAAAAAAAAAACAAACATATTATTTCTTTCTGATAAAAAAGGATGTATTATAAATCATTGTTTTATGCAATCACGAAAATTATCACGATAATTGGGAATCCAATTATTCACGATCACGAATCATGAATTAAAATTAACGATTTCCGAAAGTTTTTTATAAGAGAAAATTCGAGAATTTTTGCATTTTTTATAAACATTGGCATTTTGCAAGGTATATAGATTATATAAAATAAGGTGGACACCGAAGACTGAAATTTCCTCCCCAAATAAAAAAAGCACGCAATAGTGCTTCGATTTTTATTGAATTTTTCTCTCAGACAGTTCTCTTTTGATGATGAATATTCTTACAATGAGTGTCATAGTTTGGATGTCAGCTCTTTTCAATATCTTGTTTTGTTTCGATGGCTTTAAAAATCACAAAATAACAGTCTTAGATAAATATAAAATTTCACACTCTTCCAAGGCCAAAATTCACTCTCTCGCGCGCGATACGGATTAATCGCCCAAAATCAATTCATCAAATTAAACCCACCGCCTAAAACAGCAAGTCAAGATAACATAGTCTACACGAGCCAATCCCCACTTGCGAAAAAAAAAGTCAATCGAAAGAAAGGTCGCTAAATTCAGCCAATCTCATTTTTTTTACGTCGACGGGCGACGAAATTTTCCTTATCAGGTGGAGCCCCCTGAAAAAAGGTGAATTTGTAGAAATTTCGACGCGCCAATTTCACCGCGACGTGCTCACACAATCTTGGGCCGGGAGGCATATCTTAGATAAGTAAACAATGTACCCGCGAAGAGCGGGTGTGGCGTTATATTAATTGAGGGGAAATTTTGTAACCTCAGGGCCGCGTGATGAGGGTGTTGCGTAAAAGGGGTACTCGCTGAGTGATTTTCTGAGGAGTCAATCGTTAGTGATTTAAAATCGATTGATGGGAGAATTTTATATCACGAACGAATTTTGACGAGTTTTGCTCAGGATGAAGTATATTTGTGATGATGTTCACTCGTGATGAAGTTTGCTCACGATAATGTTCATTTGTGATGAAGTTTGCTCGCGGTGATGTTCATTCGTGATGAAGTTTGCTCGCGGTGATGTTCATTCGTGATGATGTTTGCTCACGACGACGTTCATTCGTGATGAAGTTTTCTCACGATGAAGTTTCCTCGTGATGAAGTTCGCTCACTCAGTGGCTTCTTAGGCTAAGTACCTCCTAGAACAAGGAAATTTCAAATTTTCAATCACAACCGTGAATCTCGGCGAGATAATCAATCTCACCAGATCGCTACGGCGAAGTAAATTAACCTTTTTCGAAACAATGACATACCACCGTGCGGTGAATGTGTTCTGAGCATTATTCTGATTGGCAATCTCCGAGTGTTCGCAAGTCATTCCAAGTGTACGATTCTGTGTTCTTGCAAACAAGTGAACGTGCACGGCTGCATTCGTCAAAATCGTGCCTAACCTCAAACACGCCTGTGATGTTCAATTATATATATCTGACTGTGTTTTGCTGTCTCGCTGGGACTCGAAGTCGATTCTGTCAGAACCTCCTGCCCCTCCTCCTCCCTCAAACTTCTGGTAGATTGAATTGATTTTTTTTCGCGCGCTTTATCATAGTCATCAAGCGGGACATAATCGCCGTCATTATTGGCGCCCGCGAGATTGTTTAATCCGATTTCTCACTTTGTACCGCAGAAAAAAGGCTGTTGTTACTATTTCGGAACTTGTGGTAGCTGCAGCTACCAGCAGCCATCATTAGAACTTGCGAAACCCCCCAAGTCACTTTGTTCTTGCTTGGTTTAGATCATCATCGCGCGATGTCGCGGCCCTTTCCAATCGAGGCGGTTCGCTTAATTGAGTTATTCCCTTGCGCCAAGGCAAACGGCCCTCACATGGAGAATTGCGCGGGAAAAAGTGTGATGGCGGACCGAATGCTCCAAGGAGATTGTGCGGAGCTAATCAACCTCTCTTAGAAGCTGTGGTAATGAAACTCGGATTGGTCGCGTGGGATTGATTAGATCCAAGTTTCCGAGAGGAGTTTCGAGCTGAGGGCCTTGATGAAGTTTGGAGGCTGGAGGGGCTAATGAAGTTATTGTAGTGATCGAAAAAACATAGGATCTTAAAAAAATTACTATGTTTTTTTTTATCTCTAAGTGAAGTAAATGTGAAGTTTGTACACCCAAAGTTAAAGAACGAGGGGATAGTCCTCACGAAAAGAAACGTGAGGAAAGTGCTATTTTGCGAGAGTATAGTCCTCTCGCGTGTTCATTCGTTCATTGGAACAGTTCATCCTATTGAGTGGCTTATATGGACAAATGACCACCACTTAGTCACCGAACCATGGTGGCCCATACGGCAAAGGCACGGTTCAATATGCCGAAGGTCTTGGGTTCGAGTCTCGGTACCGGTACATTTTTTTTATGGATGATTTTTTTTTTTGAAGATGAACCCATGAGTAAAGTACTCTCGGTAATTTCGGCATTTATCCTCTCAGTCCGCACACAGTACCGTTTTACTACCGAATCGTGCTCTTAATCCTCTCGTATGCCGATGTGCAGTTCTGGGTGTATGTAATATGGTGTCTACATAAATAATAATAATACATAATTTTGAGACTTAAAAACACTTTTAGTTTTAACAAATTTCTTGGGAATAATAAAAAAATCAGTAATTAAATATTGAAATTTTTAAATGTTTTGATAGGGGAACAGCAACTAACTCCATGGTGCTTCTAATGTTGACATATCAACACTTTGCCGTTCAATTACAGTTCATAAAAGCGCTTTCAACTGAAATCGAGTAATAAATAGCTCTATAGAAAGTTTGGAAGCATTTTTTTATCAACAGTGTTACAAAATTAGTTGTTGAAATATCAGCAAATTGGATTGAGATGGGAGCACCTGCCAATATTTTTTTATTTTTGTTGTTAATTTTTTTATTTCAAGTTTTTTACTAATTTTTCTAAATCAATTTAAAGAATTGATTGTTTTAAAAGCTTTAGAACTTTTATCAGCATGAAACAGAAACTTTTAAAATTTAGTAGCTTTCAATGACTTAATTTTAAATTCATGAAGAAATTTGAAGTTTAATTATCCTTCTAGAATCAGACGTTGGAATGTTTTGAATTTTTGATTAAATTATTAAAAAATATTTTCTCAGCTTTAAAATCGGTTCAGATCTCGAATGTTTTCATGTTTTTGTTTGTTTTTATTGGAAAAGTTTAATAATTATTTGATGATTTTTTAAAATATGTTTCTACAGGGTCTACAAGTTTACGAAACTTTTAAAATTTAGTAGGCAAATCAATTTTGTTTTACTTTTTTATATTTTAAATAGTTTAAATGTTTTTCACTTTTTGAAAAAAATTTGATTTTTAGGTTTTCTTAAGTTTCAGATTTTTTGTTTCTGAAATTTATGATTTTAAGATAATATTTTTAAAATGTTTTAATTTTTAAATCAATTTAAAGAATTGATTGTTTTAAAAGCTTTAGAACTTTTATCAACATGAAACAGAAACTTTTAAAATTTAGTAGCTTTCAATGACTTAATTTTAAATTCATGAAGAAATTTGAAGTTTTATTTTCCTTTAAGAATCAGACGTTGGAATGTTTTGAAATTTTGGTTAAATCATCAAAAACATTTTCTAAGCTTTAAAATTGGTTCAGATTTCGAATGTTTGCATGTTTTTGTTTGTTTTTATTGGAAAAATTTAATAATTATTAGATGGTCTACAAGTTTTCGAAACTTTTAAAATTTAGTAGGCAAATCAATTTTGTTTTACTTTTTTTATATTGAAATTTTTTGGTTTTTAGGTTTTCTTAAGTTTCAGCTTTTTTTCAGAAACAATTGATTTTAAGATAATATTTTCAAAATGTTTTTATTTTTGGGAATGTTTTTAAATTTAAATAACATTGTAATCTTTCATAGATAGATTTTGAAAAAAAGAATATAAATATATTTCTATTTATTTGGATTTTTTTACGATTCTAATATGTGCTTTACCTTATGATATTTGAATATTTTTGACCTTACTGAAGTATTTAAGTATTTTCAATTCTTTTATATGTTGTGAAACAAACATGAAATTTTCAAGTGCTAGAAACATTTTTGTTCAGATTTTTTATAATAATTATGAAGTTTATGTTTTTGGTGTTTTTCAGGTTTTTAGAAGTTTTCAGGTTTTAGAAAAAGATTTTCAGGCTAATATTTTTGTGTAGGTTTTGCAAGTTTAGAAATTGGGTTCTTATTTTTTAAAGTCCATGTTTTTCAATTATTCGTAAAGATTTTAAATGATTTGACTATTATGAAGTTGCAGAATTTTTCAATTCTTCAGAAAAAGAATTTGAAGTTATGAATTGTTTGATGATTTAAACTTCTGTTTTTTGAATTTGTTTGAAGTTTAGTTTTTAAGTTGTTGAAGTATTTGAAATATTTCATCGTTTTAAAAATAGTTAGGTTTTCATTTTTCTTTTTTTGTGTTGTATATTGTGCTAGAATTTTTTTCTGATTTTTATTATTTTATGAATCTTATATTTTAATGATGTTTAAAAGTTTTGAATCAATTTAAAGTTGAAGTTTTTGGTGTTTGAAAGGTTTTTCTGGTATTCAGAGGTTTTCTGGGTTTTTAAAAAAGTATTTCAAGTTGATAAAGTTTTTAAAGCTTTTGATTTTTTTTTTCAAAATGATTTGTGAAAATTTTAGTTGATGAATTTTTAAATTTTGAAAAGTTCAAAAGGATTTGAGTCTATACATTTTGTTGATGGTTTAAGTTTTCCGTTTTTTTTTAATTCAGTTTGAGGGTTTTTATGAGATTTTGAAATTTTTAAAGTTTTTGAAATGTTTGCAAATTTCAAAGATTTTTGGCCGTTATAGAAATTTATGAAATTTTGATCTGATTTTTTCCATTGTTTTTGGACTTTTTCGATTTATTACTTTTTTAGGTTTTTGATTTTTTCAAAAAAAAATAAAATCAAAGGTTTTTCGTAGATTTGAAGTTGAATGATTTGTTTATAATGTTGTTTTTTTATTTTTGATTTATTTTTAGTGTTTGATGAATTTCTCTTTCTTTTTATGTTTGGTGCTTTTAGTTGTTTTCTGGGGTTAAAATAAAAAAATAGACAAGTTTGAAAAAATATTTCACTTTGATATTTTGCACAGCTTTCATTTTTTCTATTTTTTTCATGTTTCATGTTTCATGTTTTATGTACATTTTTTTGCATTTTTTTCAAGTGTTTTAAGTTTAGAAGTTTTGTCAAGATTGTCAAGTTTTTATTTTTTTGAAGTCTATTTGTTTTGATGATTTTAAAGAGAAATCAGTTTTTTTTGTATTTTTTTATTTTCAATGTTCAAAAAACTTTTTATTTTGTAAAATTTTCTAGTTTTTTTTATTTATTTTTTAATTTCTGACTTTTAATGGAAGTTGAAGCTTATTCAGGCTTCAAAAATACAAAAATGAGTATGATAAAATTATTTTCATTATTTTCATTGCGTTAAATAGAAAGTTAAAGTTAAAAAGATCGCAGAATTTACTCGAGAGAAAACTGCTCTCATACCGGTAAAGTAGAGAACCTTAGGTTCTCTAGGTAAAGAGTAACTCACAAATGAATGCAATAGAACTCAATTTCATATCGTGAGTGACTCTTTCCATTTCACAGCTATCAGTGATAATTGCTCTATGTGAAAGAGAAGAAGACGATGAGAATTATTCTCTGTGATTTCAACTCGGGAGCAAAATTATCTCAGCTTTCTGCTGTAGTTGAAACAGTTTTCCAATCGTAGATCTTACCGTTTTATGAAATATTTCTAGTTTAGTATCATGATTCTTGATAATTACCTGTAAAAGAAAAAAATAGAATTAGTCGATTGTAAAAGGTCATAAAAGCAAACTAAATAAATTCTCTAGGACACACTATCTGAACTCTAAAATAACCCAAATTTCACCACCCTTTTCAATCTCCTTGAATTTCTAGTAACGTGACCGCTGATAGTCCCAACCTTGCCCAAAAAGATAAGGACCCGTCCTAATCCCCCCGTAAAAGTCCTCCACCCAAAACTATCACTATCTCGAAAGAAAAAACCCAACGAAATTTACAATTACAGGGGCGCTCTTTATCAACCAAAATTTCACAATTCTCTAACGCATGACTGCGCGTCAAGGTCGCACTGTACGGTTGCGCAACGCGTCGTCGTACTTTCGGACGACTTGAAGGTGTCGCGCGCGCCTCAAATTAAGGCCGGCGTTGGTCACCAATATCAAAGTGACGACCATTGATAATGGAAACTGTGACCGTGAAACTAGCGGTGAACTTGAGATAGAGGAAGGTGGCGACGTGCCGATGGTAGAAATTGGAGGTGGCCACGTGGGTTTTCGGATTTTTGGTGAGTTGAATTGGAATTGAGTTGATTAAAATCGGTATTGGAGGAATGTTTGTCACCTTTATGAGGGAAAATAATATCAAAGGAGAACGAAAAACTCATAACTCTTTTGTGAGATATCGTATAATGATAAGTTTATGATCGATTTTTGAGATTTTTGGAAGAAATTCAGTTTTCACTGATACATTCACAGATGAAACGTCAAACGCCCCAATGTTTGTAAACAATCATATTTAGTGAGATGAGTGGTCGATCTCATCAAAATGTTCCTTGTGAGTGATGAGTTCCTTCAACATGAACCGATGCTCTAAAGAAGGGATGAGTTCCGTCAACCCCTGTAGAGACTGAAACTATTTCTAACCAATCAAGAACGAACTATTTGTGCTGTTTCTAGGTGAGTGCGACTGAGCTACAAGCCCCAGGTGATCATCCTGGCTCAAAACTGTCACTAATTAGCACCGCCTTGGTGACCTCCTAACCGGAACGCTCAAGATCAGCCTAATCAACGGTGCCTATTTCCTCAAGTAATTAGCAGCTACCACACACGAGTGCTGAACACCTTAATCAACGACAAGGCAGCAGTTACAACAGCTGATACACCAACTAGTAGCTGAAGGATTTACGCTGGCTCGGTAACGAGCGCAAAAAAGGGGGGCCCCAATTAAGTCGGGGGGCCGGAAAACCCGCAACACTGCGCACCGTGTGGAAAGTGTGCGGTGTCCGAACTTCCTGTTGTGACACGACGATCACCTGGAAACAAAAAAAAATCGTGCAAGGATTTTCCCGGCTCACACCTGGTGAGAAACCTGCGCAGAACCCCGGACCGAGGGTTGTAGAATGTTAAGTGGTCCACCTTGGAGTCGACCAAGTCGACAAGTCAGACGCGCGCGCGGCCTACTGTCACCTTGAGAAAGTTTGTCGCTCACTCACTCACGCGGTTATCACTCACCTGAACAAAAGTGAACGCGCGCACTCGTGAGCGAATTTACAACTTCCCCGGCTATCGGCCGGACCGGACGTTGGAGGTTATGTTCTTGGGGTTTTGTTACCTAACGACGACGTTGTTTCAATGGAGTCTGGAGGTAGTGGTATTATCAGAGGTGATTTTCTTCACCGTATTTTTTGGGAGGTTGGATAAGATAAGCAGGCGGTGAGTGTGTAAATACTCGCGAAGAAAACGTACTATTTGGATGATTGCGATGACCTACTTTTTCCACGGAGAGGTGCGTGGGTTATTAAGATATTGTCCTATGTTTGCGGTGTGGCAAAACTGCTGTCAGATTAATCAAGTGCGTGAAGCGCTGTTTGCTCATCACCGGAATTTTCCGGTACGGTTGAGTAATGTTGTGCAATTTTGGCAACCCTGCTGTCAATTTGCCACTCACCACAGTGGTCAGCCACTAAATTGTGACAGCTGCGGGGCGACCTAACAAGCTCAGGAAGTAAAACGCACTCACACATCCGCGCACGCAAGGTCCGATCGCGATCGTGATCCCACGATCGACGTGTCAACACGTAATCGCAGTTGGCGGCGCACGATGGTGGTCGTGCTGTTGACTTTGAGCTTTCAAGGTCGCCCTCACGCACTCACACATGCGCGCACAGAATTAGAGAGTGGCGATCGGTTTTGATTGTTTATAGCATATTGCCTATTGAATAACAATATCCGGCCAACCCGGTTGGGTCACCTGCTTCGGGGAAGGTTTCGACCGGTCCGTAGATCGCCGCAGCCGATCGTTTTCCCTTCCGCAGCTGGCGCTGCCGTTCAGGTTTCACCAATATTATGCAACTTCTTGGCCTGCTGAGGCTCGCCGTTGGCCAACTTCAAGACTTGGAGGTGAATTTCCTTTTTCGCCGCATTTCTCGCGTCAGCCAACCAAAACCAAAGGTTTCCGACGACCCTGGGCCCATGGCATGCTGTGCGCGCGCGCATGAGACTGTTTACTTTTGGAAAGTTGGTCGCGTGAGCGCGAGCGCTGTTGACATTTTCAACTGTTGTTGGCGGGGTTTGGGCGGGTAGGCAAGAGTCGGCTTGAAAGCGAAAGTGTGCGGCGCGGCCGATTACGCGAGCGAAATTGGGGCAAGTGAAAGTAGTTCTCGGGCGAGGGTGTGTTACCGCACACATGCATGCATTGAAGGCACGTGTGCGAGCTCCAGTGACAGCCGCTAGGGTGGGGAGCTGTCAGTTAATTGGGGCAGCTTTGACAGGTCGGGTAAAAGTAGATTTTTACGATAGATTTTATTTGAGTTTGCAGGGCTGTGTAGTCGAAGTCGACAAGTTCTGAAGTCGACTGTTTTTTACAACTTGTCGTTGTTGAAGTTGGAGTCGGTAGACTGTAGGGTTTTGGAGTCGTACACTGAAAAAATCTCACATAGCAAATTCATGTGCTTTTTCACGTGAGCTGCTCCAAAAAAACACATGATAATTTGTCATGCCTTTCCTTTGATATAGATGTGATTTTCATGTGACATTTATGTGGTTATCATGTGAAATCAGCTGTTCGCAAGCGAGATTATTTTCATTATGTTATCACATGATGTTCACTTTGGATTCAATAGAATTTCACTTGGATTTGCCCCATTTGACTTTTCCCTTGATTTCGAAATGAAAAACACGTGAGACTTAAATGATTTGGTTTTTGATGGTGTTTGATGAAAAAAAAAACATTTATTCGTAAAATGGCGACGGACGAAGACGGTTCATTTGCGTTTTTATCGATCGCAAAATTCAGTACAATTCATATTTATGTGTGTAAACCTGAATTTGATTCGTATTAGAACTTGTTGGTAAGTTTTTAATATAAAAACAGTGAAAATGTACAAATGTACACGTAGACTAACATTCTGCAATGAATTTACAGAAATTAAAGCTCCAGCGGAGTGGTTTGCTCGTGAATTTGTTTTTTTCAATCACTGACGCTGCATTGGACGATTGATCCGGCAACTTCTGTATCTGGTCGCTTTATGATTTGCGTTCCGGAACGCACAATATGTGCATCCGTCGGCAGTTCGCGACGGGTGCTGGACAACCCGTGGCCATTCGATTCAGACCAGGTTTAGTCGGTGGAGGCCGTCTTCAAGCAGTTCCACGCCTTCAAGAATTGGTTCCCGCCTGTGCAGCAATACCACCAGAAGCGTTTCCTGAAGATTTTTTTCGTTCCGTAACCCGGACACCTGCTAACCGTAAAATGTGCCGGTTGTTTTTGTGCGATGAGTTGTAGTTATTTTATATGTATCATGGAATAACAGTTTCTTGTTGAATAAAATTGATTAATAATCGGAATAAAAAATCTTTTAAAATAAACAGATCATGGTATGCAATATTCAAAGCACATGAAAACCGCTGGAAAACCATTCAATTTACACAAAAAAATCATTTCAAATTCATGTGCAAACCATTCCAAAGTCATGTGAGCTTTCACTTTAAATTAACGTGTTTTTCATTTGGATTTGCAGCCTCGCGCGATAGATTTTTTTCAAGTGATTTACACGTGACATTCACATGCAAAGTCGTATGGGGCAGATTCATGTGTAGAACATGTGATATTGCTATGTGCCTTTTTTTCAGTGTAGCCAAAGTCAGGGTTGGACCAACTTGGCAGGGTGGCCACTCATGTCGGAAAATTGAGACAGCCTGGGAAAAGTCGGAAATTCCAAGCAAACGCGTTTGAAAAATATTTTCTCAGGTTGATGCAAATATATTTTTAAAAGTGTCATTTCCTTATTTTTTAGGAATTTGTCAAAAATGGTCAAAAGATTTCGTTTTTGAAATTCTAGGTTTTTCCCCGGTTTTCTCCCGATATCAAATTGAATTTAGTTAGTTAGTTATACCTGAGTTTTAATATCAAATTACAATGTTCTGAATCTGAACTTATTATTAAAAAACTTTTTAAAAGTATACATTTGGTACTAGCATATTGTTTTGGCAAGCACTATCCTTTTTAAATTTTAAGTTGGCCTTAAAAGCTGAATTTGCTTGTTTTTAGGATTTTAGAACCCTCAAGCAGACTATTGAATTTTAAATGTTACTTATTTTTAATTGGTTAAAATCCAAAACCTGTAATTTCTATGTTTTCATCCATGGCCCTTTTTGAAGCTCAAATCTACTCAAAAATAATTTGCATTTTGAATAATAAAACTTCCAAACATTAACAATAAAAAACTGATCGTTAAACAGAGTAAATCAATTAAGAATAAACATTTTTTTTATTTAGATTTGGCTGAAGTTTTTGAGTACTTTCATTCAAAACAGCCATTTTGCTTAAATAGTTCATCCATACAGCTTAAATAGTTCGTCAGCTGTCCTTGCAAAACTATACCAAAAATATAATATTAAACAAATTTCGACAAAACAGTATGTGAAATATTGATGTGAAGAATTCTAAAAACAATTGCTAAATAAAGAACTTTTTTTTCACGTGTAACCCGTGAAATGTGCAAAATAATAATTTTTTGATGTTTTTAATTACTGAAAATTTCATCTTTTCTGGTTAAACTCAAGACTGTAAAAATTAATTTAGGTGTGATGCGATGATTCGTAATTTCCCAAAAACGTCTAACATTTATTCGAAAAATGAAGCATCAAATTTAAACCCATTAAAAAATCAACTTTTCTTTTCATGTTGTATCCTCCTTAAAATGACTATTTTTCCAGTGAATGATGTTGTCATGTTTGACCAACTTTAAAAATATTTTTTCAATATCAGAATATTAAAAAAATGTTTTGATCCAATGATACGAAAATTATACTAATGTGATTTTTTTTAAATTGCTTAACATGTTTTATCAAGTTTTGAAAGGACAATTTCCCAAACAGCTATTTCAAAATATCTTATGTACTTAATTTTAAAGCCATTTTAAAATCTGAAAAAATATTTCAATTTCGAATTATTTATAAAAATGTCAATATTTCGATTGCAATTTGCCCTAAATAATTTACAAGCATCTTATTGGAAAAACATGTTGAAATCATATAAAAGAAGATTGTTGAATTTTTACTAAACATATAAATTTTTCCCAGTTAGTCAGTCTAATTTCAGTTTTTCCGGTTTTGTCCTGGTAAAAATAAAATTTTCTTTTTACCGTCTTTTTTTTTCACGAGGTGGCCACCCTGAGATAAAGTATGATTTTCATTTATTAAAAAAAGGAATTCTAAAAAAACCGTTTTACCTTTTAAATTATGATAAAAATAATTGTGAAAATAAACAAATACAAGTACTTGTTCGGTAACCGGGCTGAGAATGTAGATAAGTCACCGAATGCTGCTCGCTAAATTACGAGGGGACCACCGATGCATAATATTTACCTGATGAAATATTTAAAAAATGAAAGTTAATCAAATTTATTTACAATGCCTACTGTTCATATTTCTTTAATTTTGACTTAAAATTAAATAAAAGTTTGAAAAAAGTTTTTATTATTTATTGAACATAATGTTTGCATCCATGAACCCCTCGGTCATTTCGGTTTGTTTGGTTTTTTGACGTTTGTCTGCTTTTTAACTGGGCTACAACCCAGTTATCGCGCGCCCAGTTGAACAACGCCCAGTTACCGAACAACTACTGTATATTTAACAAATTTTCATTGAGGTTACTACAAATATTTTCATTAAATTTAAGTCTTTAAAAAAATTACAATGCATGCATTTTTGTTAAACTATTAAAATTCCTTTGAAATGAAATAAATGCTTTTACTAAAAAATTTAAAAGAAAATTTGATTGAAACATATTTTTATATGAAATTCTAAGATATTTTAAGTTTTTGGAAAAAATATGTTAATCGTAGTGTTTTGAGCTTCTTTTTTTAATAAAACAGGAATTTTCAAAGATTTCTGAGTAAAGCGTTTTTAAAACCTTTCTTTTGTATGAAAGGCAAAAATAAGTTATTTTTTAATTTTTACTATTTATTTTTTTAAACAAAGATGTTTAATGTTCATGATGAGTAATTTTTAAAATGAAACTTAAATTTTTATGCATTTTGAAACTTTTGATAATTTTTAAATACTGGTTGTTTAAATTTTCTTTCTGTGTCGATATTACGAAAAGCTTTATTTTTTCAAGTATTTACGATTTTTTAAAGTTTCTATTTTCATTGTAATTTTCAATACTTCGTTTTTTTTTTTAAATTAATTCATGAATTTTGTTCGATGGTTGAAATTGAAATTTGACATATAGTTATTAATTTGGAAGCATTTTTTGAGGTAAAGAAATGCTTTATAATTTTTGGAAAATTCGTGAAAACGGGAACGATAATTTGAGGTGCCACCCTGTTGAGTCAGAGATGATAGATCTCGAGAAGCCGGAGTTGGAGTCAGTATGACTAAATCTTCAGAAGCTGGAGTCAGATTCGATGTAAAAATTACTCTAGACGGAGTCGTAAGCAGGGTCAAACATATTCAGAAGCTTGAGTCGACGTCAGCTACTTTTCGATGGTTAGTTATTTGATTTGGGTCTTCTAGGAGAGCTCAAGAAAAATCTCCAGAAGCCTGAGTCGGAGTCAGAGACACTTATTCTTCAGAAGCCAGAGTTGGAGTTGCTGAAAAAGATATCCAAAATCAATAAGGCTTGCAGTTAAGTTTTACTAAACCCCTTTTCTGCAAGTCTATTCACTGGTCAATAAATCTCTTTGTTCTCATATAAACTCCACTAAAATCCACCAACACTGACCAGCCCGGCAACACCGATCTGTCTCAATTTCACACCTCCCCATGTTGCATTCCATGTTTTGTGTACAAATGCCACGTGTTGCAGATATTGCGCATAAATCACACCGCGCTGCTCTCCATCAACTCTCACTCGCTCACTCACTCACTCTGCAAAAAGCCCTCGCGCGAACCAAATCTCGATCATCTCCTCGCATGTTCAGCGCTCTTTCCGCACAACTCGTTCGTACACGTGGATTACAACATCTCACTACCCCTTATTACGTTATAAATGAAAAATAATAACAATAATAATAATAACGACGACGTCGGCGCTGTATGGAACAAACAACCAGAAAAGGCAACACAAACTCACACACAAAGAGACCCCTCAGTGAATGGCATCATGATAGTTTTCCTCATCGGTTCGGTTCGCGAGGGCGCTTTTTCTTCTCAATCTCACGTATTGTTTGCCTCCAGCATCAACCGACTACAGGGCATCTAGGTCTATGAGAGTGCAAAAAGAAGGCAGTGAGGAGAAGTAGGCTGTGAGAAGGGGACGCCCTTCCACCCACTCACCGCTCACTCACCATCACCCGCAGCAACGAGTTACGGTCGAGCGAAGTTGGAACGAAAGCGAAATGAGCGAAACCGACCATCATCGCGTCACGAGGAGAGACACAACGAGAAAGAGATTATGCAACAAGCATAAATTTCGTACCACACCACTACAATCCAGAGACAAATAGACCGTGGAGTCCGACCGAGACTGCTTCTCATAATAAATGCCATTCACGACAAGCGAAGCGATCGCGCGACCGCGAGGGAAAGAGTGGAGTGAGGGGGTGAGATCGAGCGCTCTCGCCGCTCACTTCCTCCTTTCACCCGCAGCTAGTGAGAGGCGCGCAAAACTAGGTGAAGTAAGCCGCCAGTGGTGTTGGTGAGAGCGATCCAAGTAGGCGCGCGCGATCGATTGCAGCGCTTTTCCAAAACTACAGAAAAAAGAGTGAGGATAAACGACGCACTGTGTAAAGTGAGAAAGTGACTCACCCGGGAGGGGTGAGAGGTGAGGGAGGCAGTGAAGTTGTTTGTAAATAATACGACGGAGGCGACGCAATCGCGTCGGCGACCACTCGATTTTTCCCACTCGACGCGTAGAGTTGGGTGGAAGGAGGAGGAGGGTGACTCTATTATTGCCTCATCGACGACGGAGTCGTGGAAAAATGAAGGAGGAAGAAGAGTGTGAGAAAGGAGAGTGTGAGGAGGGAGATGGAAAGAGAATGGCATTTTTCTTCAACTATTTTGCTTTGTGGCCTATTTCGTGGGGTTTGCGGGGTTTCCCTTTCGATTTTCAACTGGTTTCTACTGGAAGAAGAGAATCTTTTTTTGTTGGTTATATGGTATTTTTAGTCTAATTCAAGTTTTTTTTATCATCTCCATATTTCGTCTAAAATAGACATAAGAAAAAAAAATCTTTTTTCAAAAGTTAACTTGATTTTAAAAATAATTATTCTTATTGGAAAAAAATCAGAACATTTCGTTTCAATTGTTACCATTGAAAATTGGACCAATTGTTGGCGAGATTATGTTCAAAAGTAAAAGCTTCAAAATTATTTTTCAATTGAGCTAAAACAATTGGCTAAAAATTTAAAGAATGCGTGTATGCAATATGAAAGAACCATAGGACGGCTACGAAATTATGAAAAACTATAAGAGAGTTTTTACCATACAAAAAAGATAAAAACTAACAATGGAGTTAATCAATCTCGATTGCCAGCGCCCATCTCTTTCGCCAAACTCGCCGTTCCATCACCGATTACACAACTGAGATATTATACAACTCAACAATAACAGAGAGTTGAAGAGCGAAAAAGAAAGCAAAAGAGTCTCGAAAGCCCTTACGCGGGAAGATTCACCCGAAGCCGATTTTATCGTCATCGAAAGGCGTTTTTTCTTCTTTTTCCATTCCCTCTTCTCTTTCGTCTGTCAGTAAGTAAGTCAGTCAGTCAGTCACGCATGTGGCGGCGGCGACCCCGCGTCCAAGCCAACCTTTCGCCATCACACACACACTCGTGGATAAAAAGCTTTCATGGTGGTTGACTCTATTGACTTTCGCTCGCTCGCGCTCACACTCACTCGCTGGACTCAAAAGAGTGAAATGAGAATATCGTGTGAAGGAGGAGAGCGCGCAAATATTCACGACATTCGCGGTAGGCGACGAGCGACGACGAGTAATAGTTTGGTGAAAGAAGAGAAAGAAATAAGCGTGCGAGCGAGTGTGACTTAACACGGTTGAGACACACAATGACACACACCAATACAAACTAATCACTTGAGAAATATCAAAGTTGTAAGTTTTTGACGCAGGGCGAAAATCGAAAAATGTTGACGCTGGTTAAGATCGCGATCGCGCGCGGGTAAAAGTAAAAGAGAGAGAAAGTCCAAAATAGTGCGCTCGCTCTCGCTCTCACTCACACTCACTCGCATTACATCATCCAGCGAAGCGCAGTCGTTGGTGAATTTTGCGGTAGGCAGAGTGGCGCTGAGAGATGATTGAAAATTCATCGTCGACGCCAACTGCGATGTGTGATTGCGATCTGAAGTTCTGATAGATTGGCGTGGAGAGAGAGATTGTGGTGAGCGTTTTTTACAGTGTGACAGGTTGGTGAATTTGGACCAGCTCTTTTTATGATGATGGCAAATGATTAGTAGTCAGCGTCCATTAGAGGGGAAGGCCGCTTGGGAATCTCCTTTTCTGAAAGGGGTTTCTTAATCGATTTATTCCACGGGGAATCATTTGCATCATCGTGACAAGATTGTTAGAAGGTAAGTCGGCGAGACCTCAAAAAGAAGGTAGGTTAGAGGTAGCAGCTAGCAGGTCAAATTTAAAAATAAACGGGTAAGTACTGAACACTTGTTTTCTGTCAATCTGTCAACTCTTTCACTAGTTATAAGTTTAGTTGATGTTTATTATTTTAATTTGTGTGTCATATTCTTCAAAACTCAATTATCCCACGAAAGTCTAGTAAAAGATACAAATCAAATAAAGAGAACGAAAAAACAAGTTAATCTAAGTAGTGCCCTCTCTTCATTTCTTCTTCTCAGCACAGTGTAGGAGGCACGGTGAGAAAAAAAGTGCAATTTGCCGTATGGTACGGAGAAAATAATAATAATGGAAACTTGTCTTTCATTATGATGATGGTGCGAGCAGAAGGATTGCGCCATCAACTCTTTTTTGCTTCTCTCTCTAGCCATGGTGGAATTCTCTGTGCGAGGTGGGTTTGAAGAGGTTTAATTAGATTAAAAATAGTTGGAAAATAGTTTAAAATTTGAAACATTGATATTTTAATAAAACAAAATGAGCTGAATTATACAGTTTTATCAGGATTAATTTCATCAGGAGCCACTGAATCTTGGTATTCTCATTTTGTCTTCTCTGGAGCCATCGAAATAAATAATTTTGTACTGTTATTGAGTCTTTTCTGGAGCCACTAAATTAAAAAAAATATGATATTCTCATTTTGCCTTCTCTGGAGCTATCAAATTCAAGAATTTCGTATTGTCATTGAGTCTTATCTGGAATCGAACTAGCTTTTCTCATTAGGTATTCTCTGAAGCCACCAAATTTAAGAATTTGATATTCACATTTTATTTAGTCTTCTTTTGAGGCATCAAATTAAAGAATTTGGATTTCTCATTTAGTCTTCTCTGGAGCCACCCAATCAAGAATTTTGTACTGTTATTGAGTCTTCTCTGGAGCCATCAAATTCAAGAGTTTGGTATTCTTATTTAGTCTTCTCTGGAGCCACTAAATTTAAGAATTTGGGATTCTCGTTTAGTGTTCTCTGGAGCCACCAAAATAAAGAATTTTGTACTGTTATTGAGTCTTCTCTGGAGCCATCATGTTCAAGAATTTGGTATTTTCATTGAGTATCAAATTTAAAAAAAATGTTCGGTTATTGAGTCTTCTCGGGAGCCATCAAATTCAATAATTAGGCATTCTCATTCAGTCTTTTCTGGAGCCATCAAATTCAAGAATTTAGTATTCTCATTTAGTCTTTTCTGGAGCAACTCAATTAGGAAATTGGCATTCTCATTTAGTGTTCTCTAGAGCCACCAAAATAAAGAATTTTGTACTCTTATTGAGTCTTCTCAGAAGCTATCAAACTCAAGAATTATGTATTCTCATTTAGTCTTCTCTAAAGCCACTAAATTGAAGAATTTTGTACTGTTATTGAGCCTTTTCTGGAGCCATAAAATTCAAGAAATTGGAATTCTCATTTAGTCTTCTCTAGAGCCACTAAATTTAAGAATTTGACATTCTCATTTGGTCTTTTCTGTGGACCACCAAATTAAAAATTTTTGTACTGTTATTGTGTTCTCTCTAAAGCCACCAAATTCAAGAATTTAGTATTCTAATTTAATCTTCTCTGGAGCCACTAAATTTAAGACTTTGACATTATCATTAAGGTTCTCTGAAGCCACCAAATTAAACAATTTTGTTCTGTTGTTGAGTCTTCTCTGGAGCCATCAAATTCATAAATTTAAGAACTTTGTACAATTATTGAGTATCCTCTGGAGCCACTAAATTTAAGAATTTTAATATATTTACAATTTGTACTGTCTCTGAAGTCACCAAATTTAAGAACTTCATAATCTTATCGATCCACCAATCATCAAAATTAGTGTATTCTCATCTTGAAAATATTATTAAATTTCGAGGTTTCAAACCCACCGTGCCCACACACCGTCTCTCTCCGCGTCCAGATCATGAACAAATTTGATTCATTTATTTCATTCTTTCTCTACGACCAGCTCGATGCCAGCAATCTAGGCCCAAGCATAAGTCAGCGTCTTAGTGCATTGCAATAGGCCGGCGTCACAAATTTGTACGACTTCTCACGATCTCCAGCCAACTCTGTGCGCGACTTCAAACCGACCCGACTTTCGCAACACCAACTAGTCGTCGACTAAGACCGCAACGAGTTGAAGTTGGTAGCCGTTTTATTTCTGTGAGCGCAGTTATTGTTTTTCTCAGTCTTTCTTCACCCGCCAATTGAACTTTTTCGAGTCAGCGTGTGTGGGGAGTTGCTGTAATGCTCTCTTCAAGCTGAAGAAATGTTGTGTGATAAATAATGCGTTACATTGACGATGTCGCAAATGTGGTCGCGACATTTGTTCAAGTGGAACGAGTTTAACTCTAGAGGGATGACTCAGTTAAAAAAAAGAAAAAAAAAACTTTTGTTTTGGCGGGATTTGAACTCATGCGCGTAGCGCCGCGCTTTTTGCGACGCGCCCTTACAGTCTCGCCTATCGATCGGCTTTCGCGGAAGTAGGCTAATAAGCAATTACCCCCAAATTAGAGTGGTTTTCGCTGAAATTGACGTATTCTGGTGTAGTTTTCACCGCAAATGAAGTAATTACAAGATGATTTCTGAGTCATTGAAGTAAAAAACCACAGTAGATTTGCAGTGAAATTTAGTGAATCACAAACTCGGGTTGACCTCATCGTTTCTCACAAACTTCCACGGTCATCACCCGCAGACAAAGCAAATCAGACCGCCCAAATTAGCATGTCTGCAGCGTTGTTCTTAAAGAATAAAAATCAAGCGCTTAAAAATTAGCACCCGTTGCTAATCGCTGCACTTCTTCGCGTTTCAGGAATCCTTGAAGGCCTGCAGCTTTCCGAAGCCCAGTTTCCGGCATCACGTGCGCGGGCTTCACAGTCCGATTGGTTTCTAGTTCAAGGAATTGGTTTCTAGCTCGGATCTTTGCAGCGGAACCGTGAGGGGCGTAAAAATAAGTTTTATTGCATTTTCACTTCGTTTATTGGTTCTTTTGCTTTTATTGGTGCCTTCCTCTAGTTAAGGGTAAGTTGGCGAGGCACCCCTGCGGGCTGCTTAAGGGACATGTGCACAATGCAAATGGGGTGTGCAACATAAAAGTGCTCGACGACCATGAGGAAGTAAAGGAATGAAGAGAGAGGGAAAGAGGGAAGTTTAGTTGCACTTTTCCCCTTCTCTTCTCTTTTCTTCTTTTTTTTGGCTTTGTTTTATTTTCTCACTCTCTTTTCGTCTGGTATTCTCTATTTGTGTCCTTTTACGTCCTTTTTTCCATGACATTTTTTTTATGTATACAATTGTGCGTGCGTGTGTAAGTTCGCTCTCCTTTCCCAAATGGTTTATTTACTTACTTTGTCCTTGTTTTATCGTTTTGCTGCAAAAAAACGGGAGGGGTTGGTTTCCCGGAGGGAAACGAGAAGTGGGACTGTTCCAAATAGATGGGATTTTTAATAAAGTACACACACACACAGGCTGACGAAAAAGAGACGAATCTTCTTGACGGGGGTGAATTTTCCCCGGAAAAGAGGAAGAAGAAGAAGGGGACGCTTTAGGGGGTGTCGTCGACCAAAGTGCTCCGTGTTAAAATTGAGGGTGATTTGGGTGAACCATTTTGGACGAGTTCTGGGAGGGAAGATGGCTTCTTGTGGCGTGGGTTTTCGAGGTGATGAAGTGTGTAATTGTTTTGGTGAGGATTTTTTGGGGTTTTCTGGGGAACTGGAGCATCACCTCTTTTTTCGGGGAAAAATTACGCACTTGAAGCGGTTAGAAACGCTCAAACGGTTCTGACACTTTTTTCGGTTGAAAGAACATGAAAATCGATGTAAAATTACATAAAGCGAGACGCAATTATTACGCGCTTTGTTTGCACGCGAATGTCTACCGCAAAAAGAAAGCGAGAGAACAATGCAGCGTTAGCGCTAATGGTAAAGTGACGGCTCTGCAATAATGAGGCTTGGGTTCGAATCCCGTCCAGACTTTTTTTTTTTGTGTGCAATAGTTTTGTGTAACTTTTTCCTGTTACTAAATCGTTTCCAATAAATTGAATTCTTTCAGCAAAGGAACACAAATAAGCAACCGCCCAATTTCAGGAGAAATCGATTCCGCCTAGCCTCGAGGTTGGTCCAAGGCCCTTCTTCTACCTTCTTAAGGCGCACTCCGACACTGGCCAGCGGCGGCGGAAAGCAACCGCTGCAATTTTGCAACAATTTGCACAAAACGGCACCGACGCCACATTCGTCATCGAGTTCGGCAGAGGAAAAAAAACTGCAAACCGTGGAAAATTAATATCGAGCTGGGTGAAATAGTGTGTTTCAGCAAACTTCGCGTAGGGCAAGGAAAGACCTAAATTGGGGTAAAATTGTAAACTTTGGGTGAATTTCACAAATTATTTTTTTCGAAAATCAAATTTGTTTAAATTATTTTGAGCAATTCATAACTCAAATAAATATTTTCAATTTGTTAATTTTTAATTACTGTCGCAGTGACCCCACCTAGTGTCAGCTCGATTCTTATTGTTATTATTATTTTAGTGACGAAACGGCCCGAAAAGTGCGCTTGTTTGCACTTTCAATGAGCCAATGACACCTGAGTTTATATTATTTTATTGTATTTATTTTTTTGCGCTCCTGCCCCTAGCTAGGCTTTTGTTTTATATATTTTGTTGCTATTCTGGCTGGTTGTGACGCAAGCAACAAATTGTTATTGAACAACAAAAAAAGTGGATTGGATGACCGCAGCCAAGGTTCTGTTGTTGGGAATATTTTGTGGTGGTGGTGGTTGTGGTTTTGTTTAGATAGAAATTTAGTTTGATTTACGAATAAAGATAAGATTCGATTATTATGGTAAAGTTAGGAAGTATTTGAAGAATAAAACAGTTTAAAAAATGTGAAGTAAAAATAATGCAACAAATTTTAAGCTGTTTGTAACTTTTTGATTTGTGCATACATTTCTTGAACTTTTTCGAGGGACATAATATAGGGAAAACTTCAATTTAACATGAAAAAATATTTGAAGACAGAAAAACATATTGTTATTTAACAAAAATGCCTAAGTTGTAATTCATGAAAATTACATCCAGTTTCAAGTTCAAAAATTATTTGTTTATTTTGAGCTATTTTTATACTATTTCAAACAATATTTCTGGCAAAGGTGACTCCATATGCATTATTTAGCATGAGGAACAGTATTGCTGAACATTTTAGTAATATTCATTAGTATACTTATTAAAACAGTGAGGTGGCCGTTTTACCCCCAGCTCCCCTAAATGAATTCGGGATTTTTTAAGAGGTCAATTGCCCTCCCTTTTTTTGCTTTTTGTGTGTTGTTGAAACCGCTTTCAGTCAAGGGTATTTAAAAATACCCAAAAAGCTAAAACTGCACATTTGGTTTATTGGACCTTTTAAAAATGCCAGAATTGATGAACGAGATTTCAATTATTTTATTGTCATTATATATATATATATATACTATATAACTACGCCGGGACCGTGGTGTAGGGGTAAGCGTGATTGCCTCTCACCCAGTCGGCCTGGGTTCGATCATAGAAGGTCCCAGTGGCAAATTTTGAGACGAGATTTGTCTGATCACGCCTTCCGTCGGATGGGGAAGTAAATGTTGGCCCCGGTCTAACCTAGAGGTTAGGTCGATAGCTCAGTCCAGGTGTAGGAGTCGTCTCCCTGGGTCCTGTCCCAGTGGAGTCACTGGTAGGCAGTTGGACTCACAATCCAAAGGTCGTCAGTTCGAATCCCGGGGTGGATGGAAGCTTAGGTGTAAAAAGAGGTTTGCAATTGCCTCAACAATCAAGCCTTCGGACATCAAGTTTCGAGTAGGAATCCCGTAATCGGGAACGCCAAGGCAATGCTGTAGAGCGAATAATTTGATTTGATTTGATATAACTAGGCAAGAATCATTATTGTCTGCATTTGATTAAAAGTGATTCTTACATTTTATGACGTGTTAGTAGGTACCAGTACAATTTCTAGGTCTTAAACCATTTCAATTGCAAATCTGGTTTTATATAACTCATTTTATAGACAGTAAACATCTACATATTTAAAATAAAGTGTTAAACAGATTATTGAAGCTATGAAAAACAGTTAAATTTTCTCCACATTGTTTAAAACATAAAGTTGATGAGTTTACAACACGAGACACTGCTGTGTTGAATAAATATGCCGAGTACTGAAAAAATAAGAGTTGCAAACATTGTTTTCCCACAGCTCCGAAAAATACTTTTGATTAGGATTTTTCAATAAAACGTTTGTTCTCCGGTTTAGGTGGGCGTCCGTGTGTTTGGTCAACACAAAAATCAAAACAGTGTTGAAAAGTGTTACTTTTCGATACATGTACAGGAAAATATTAATTTTCGATACCAGCGCTGGAAAGTAGAACTTTTATACACTCACATAAGCGCTTTATTGGCGAAATGGCCTACTTATCATCACCAAAAATAACAGTTATGAAAAGTTTATTTAGCACTCATTTGAGTGCTGAAAAGTTCACGAATCACTGAAAAATCCTATTCAAATGTATTTTTTTTAATTTAAAAAAAGTTCAATATTCTACGTGTTTATCCAACTGGGCAAAGTCTCGTTAGATAAATGTACGACTCGTGCTTCAAAATAAATTGTAAACTTATAGCATAAACTACTTTTTTCGACTTTCTTGCTTTAAAAAAAATCAGGAAAACATTTCGTTTTACCAGAGCCGTACCTAGGGTCCACGGCGCCCTTGGCGAAGCATCAATTTGGCGCCCCTCCAAATTTTTCATCATTTTGATATGTTTACTTAAATTTTCAGCGATTGCTTCAAAGAGTTTTAATAATATAATGGTAATTGATTGAATAAATATAACAGCTAAAAAATCCAACCACAATTTAATTCTTTGAAGAATATTCAAATTAATGTTTTATTATTTTTAAACCATTTCAATCGATTTATATCCTCAATACAGACAGGTTGTAACGAAAAGGTGCTTTAGGATTAATGTTGACTGAAAATAGCAGAGTGTTGTTTTATCGTTTTAAACAGAATTTGATCTGACCTAGCTTAAATTTCATTGTATCAGCATTTTCCTGCATTCCTGAAAAAATAGTTTAACTGATTAGAAAATGGACTCCTTTTCAAACTTGTTTTTGGATGGATTCCTTTTGAAACTATTTTTTTTAATTTATTTTTGAAAACAATATTTCTCTTCTCTGTGACTGTGTTTTTTGATTGATATAAAATTCCTAAAATTTGTTTTTTGAAAATTCATAGCTTCAAACAAAGGCAATTAGTTTTTACCTTTTTAACACATTGAAATTCTTTGTGTTTATTTTTCGACATCTAAAGTTTCTTAAAATTTTGTATAAAAACCATTACACTCAAATAGAGGGTGACGAGCGGGAATTCCCGGGAAATCGACCATTTTTGGACCTCTCGATTCCCGGGAAATTTGGTCGAAGCAAGTTTTACCTTTTTAACACATTGAAATTCTTTGTGTTTATTTTTCGACATCTAAAGTTTCTTAAAATTTTGTATAAAAACCATTACACTCAAATAGAGGGTGACGAGCGGGAATTCCCGGGAAATCGACCATTTTTGGACCTCTCGATTCCCGGGAAATTTGGTCGAAGCAAGTTTTATAAACAAAAAAAAAAATGAAAATTCGAAATTGTTCAGAACATTGGGTGTTCAATGTAAGATGTTCAAGTTCGAATGAACCAATGCTTCTCTTATCTTCTAATTCAGAAAGTGTAAATTTTAACTTATTAAAAATTCCAATAACTATTATTGGGAAAACTTAAAATAATGTGGACCCCAAAATTAACCTTAAAGCATGCTTAGCAGTTAGCCACAAGAAGAAAGTCTATTTTTTTATATTTTCGTTTATTATTTCTAAGAATATAATTTTCATATCCTCTTTCAAGCTTAGCAATTCTTATAATCCATTTTTTTTTATTCTTATTATTTTAATTTCGCTGTATCAAGGTAAATTCATTTTTTGATGTCATGGAGTAATTTTGTGTTTCGCTTAAACCTCAATATTAAATTATATCTTATAAAAAAAACTCTGGAAATCTTTGTAAAGTCCGCCAAATGTGAACATTCGGGTTTTCCGGATTACTATTTCTTCAATGCATATTTACAGTTTTAAAAAAGAAAAAAAAATATTAAAATTGTTGTTTTGAGTCGCTATTTATTATATTGTAAAAATCCCGATAATGGGAAATTATATATTAGCTATTTTGTTATTTCACAAAAATCTAATAACAAGTTCATACAACAAGTTGTATTGCAGATTCAGAAAAAAATCAAGAAGTAGATCATAGTTCCCAAAAATAATGAGGCTACTAATTAACGTTTCATTAAATAAGCATGAATAAATCGTAACTGAATTCATTAAATAGAAACACATTTATAACTTTTCTTTATACATTACTGGCACTATTGGCATAGTTATAAACACTACCAGGTCGCGGGAATTCCCGGGAAATTTCCAAATTCAACTCTCGATTCCCGGGAAATTGAAAATCTCGAGAATAGTCACCCTCTACACACAAAGCTTTTAGAACCGTTTGTGTAAATGTGAAAATTTAGGCGAAATTACACTGGATAGCTCAACACATGGAATCCATGAAATAAAAAAAATGTATGTGAAAGATAAGCAACTTTATCCATTCCATTAAAACATAACAAAACAAAAATTTTCAAGGAAAATGTTACTAACATTCTTCAAATTATTGACCCTAGAAGCAAAATTAGGTGGAACTTTGTGTTTTCCCAAAAAATATTGCTGTTTTTGGAGTTGAAATTTTGCTTTGGTTTAAATTCTAATGGGTCCGCGATAATGGTGTTTCTGCAAATCAAAATTATACAAGAAATTGTATAATATTTTACTTTTACGACTAAAAAGTTGGTGGGCATGCCAATCTATGCAACTTTGTCGAAGACACCCAAATTTTACTTTTTCACTCTTGCTACAAGCAATTGAATACAAGCAGCAGAATATAATACATTTAGAGCAATTTATGTGCTCTTAAAAAACCAACATTTTTATGTTGAAAAAAAAAATATTTTGCTAGAAATTTAACAAAAGTCAAAGCATTTTTTGTGTTAGAAATATTCGATTTAAACACTTCAGTATTTCGAAAACGTAGGTCAATCTCAACGCACATGTTTGCATTTAAAACGATAAAAATATCTCAAATGCCATTTTCTTTAAACTTGAAATATCTTATTTTTTTTTTATTTCAGAGTTTCAATAGAAATGTGTTAATTTCAATTAAATAGCTGATTATATAAAAAAATACTTCAAAACATAAAAAAGCTTGATGGTTCCTGATGCTGGAAAAAATGGTGAAATTTAAATTGAATTTTATATACTGTAGTTGGAATATAAAATCTCTAGCTATTTCAAAGAATTGTTATAAAACCCTGAAATTTTTGCCACTTGAGCGCCCCCTTTGATAAATGAATTGAGAGAATTTAATTTTAAATTTAATTCTGGTACAATTATTGAAATAGTTGATTTTGGCGCCCCAAGTGTTATAAGTAATATTTGTAATATTCCGACCAAGATTATCGAGTTATTTTGTAGTCCTACTTTAAAATTTGGCGCCCCTTTTGTTCTGAATACCTTTCTAGGATTTTATAATAACATGACAAATTTGTACAATCATCGTTTTCGGCGCCCCCCAAGGGCTGGCGCCCTTGGCGGTCGCCAACTGCGCCAACCCCTACGTACGGCGCTGCGTTTTACTATGTTTAAAGTTTTTAAACTTTAAAGACATTTATAAGGACACTGCTAAAAAACCTAAATAAAAAAATTAAAACATGAAGAACCAGCTGTTTTTTATGTTTTAATGTTTTAAAATACTTTTTACTCATTTTTATGAGTATCTAATTATATTATTTAATACGTTTTCGTTTTAGATTACAATTTTAATGAACTGTATGTTTTTATATAAATATTGTTATTTTTCATCACTGTCAAGAACATTACAAATATTTTCAAAAGTGTTTGTCTTTTATTTCTATGAAATCCACTGAAATTTATTACCTTTTCAAAAAGATCTCAAGAACTTATGATCAAACAAATACAAAATTGTTCGAAATTGGTGCAAAACTAAATGGAGTCGGTGGTGTTAAAAATGCCGACGCTAATGATTTTCGCAGGTATTTTTCTGTATTTTTTGAAGGCTATTAGGGTTTGTTCCCCTATTCATGGACGTAATTTTTGAACGAACCCTTACAGTGCTTCAAAAAGACGAAAACTTCTACGTTTTGTTCACTGAATATTCTTCGTAAGAGGTCTCCGAATATATAATTAATTAATTAAAATTTTACAAAATTTGACTGTAATAATAATTTGAGTATGACAGCTTTAATAGATATCTTTAAGAGCGAGTTTTTCGTCAATGTCAAACAGGTCGTATCGAGGTGCTCCGATTTGGATGAAACTTTCAGCGTGTAAAATCGTAAAACTTTGAGAAAAGCTGCGATTGGCCCAACAGTTAATACCGTAGGCTTATAGTCCATGAAATTCCCTAACTTTTGACCGATAGGAGTAAAATCTATTTTTAAATGTAATTCGCAAAGCTATGACACTAAGTCAAATCAATCTTGATTTTTTATGGAATTAAAAAGACCTTTCAAATGCAGCTAAGAGAGTAAAAAATTGATAGAGTTTTACGCAAATGCGAGCAATTTTAAGATTTTTTATGTTTTTTTGGACCTCAAATTTCAAAGTCCGTTCAACCCCACTTCGATAAGACCTCTAGAACAAACCGAGCAAAAATTACAAATACTGCCTCTTAAATTTGTATTGTAAATAAATTGTTAAATTATAAGTGCTGGTATTATCTCACAATTTCACATTTTTTTAATCTGTTCTGTGAGCTAAAAGTATACATTTTCACGTTTGAAAGGTTATGGATTCGGTCCTATTTCCATCTAATTTTCCGATTAGGCCGATGCAAATATTTAAAAAAGGTTTTGTCCCTCGGCCCTGGCCGAGGTCAAGGGGGGGGCCATAGTCATAGCCATAGTCTTCACATTTAAACGAAAAAAAAAGTGTTTTAAAATGCATTTTACACTAGTTCAGTTGTTTTGCAATCATTAGTTTTCAAAAAATCTAAGATCCGACAAAAACAAAAATTGTAGTGAAAAAAAATTTGCATCGAAAATTTTCAAAAAATCAAAAAAAAAGATTTTTTATAAACCCAAACATGCTAAAAATGATTTTAAACGCAGGAGAATGTATTTTAATTTGATTTCAGTTGGTTGCACTTGAATTTTCATTGAAATTTTGAAGTTTATTGTAAAAATATTTTTTTGCCCCCTGATTTTTCGGGCCAATTTTGAAGGGGGGGGGGGGGGGGGGGGTGACAAAAACTTTTAAAAATATTTGTACCAGCCTTACCAGAATTGAAACAATTTATTTCGCAAATCTTTTACAAGAACACTGCTTGCATAAATTTTTAAGTTTTTTTATTTCTTGGTTTCAGTAGAAGCTTTAATAGGGGGATGGCGTCGCTATTTTTAGACCACGTTTTCCACTTTTTCTCATCGAAACCGACTACTTTATCGACTTCATTTTGCTGGGCGAGATAGGACGCCGTCTATTTTTAGACGATGACTCAGCACTTTTACACTCTTGCGCTTAAAAAAACCAGGTGGCAGCACGATGTAACGCCACGTCCCTATTGAATGCTTAAGTGCAGATATGCAAGCATTAGGTGCTCGATGGAATCACATGCTGTCCTCCTACAAATTTAAGTTTGCAAATTTGGTAAGAAGCTTCCTAAGATATGCACGCAGAAAAATAACGCATATTTGAATCAACAAAACGTTTTGCTGATTTGAAAATCATGATTTTTGTTGAATCAACGCTAAACGTCAAGGCAGCTTTTTCAAAACAACAAAAGACTTTTGTGGAATTGAGAAAATCAAGGTTTTCTTTTCAACGTAATTCAACGTAAAATTGTTGATTCAAACCTCGTACAGGCTGATTCTACAAAACATTTTTCTGCGTGTGACAAATGATTAAAAGGCCAAATTATGGTGTTACGATATCTGATGACAGCATTGACCAAATCGGTTCTTATTTATTAAATTTGTATTCAGAAAAATCCATTTTAATCATTGAGTTATTTTCGTTCAAAACTCGAGTTTTCGGAGACCTAATTTGAACAAAACAGTTTTGAATTCAGAGAATTATGCATTTCAACCTACCTTTTAAGCCCAAAAAACAGCAGAATTTCGCAATTCCCTGTCCTTCAGCGCCGTACGACGTTTCCGAATCCGGATCTGTTGACAAGAAATCAGAATTTTCGCATGAGCTTCTTGATGCCTGCCATCCTTCTCCTCATCGAATCGTGTCTTTAGCAGATGTTGTCAGAAAAATTATCAAATTTGAAAGGCACTTCCGATTTCCATACAGTCCCGTCGGCAGTATCACTTTTGGGAGACAGTCCATCCAGTCACTTCTTCCCAGGACTGTCACACTTGCGCGGTACGCGCCGGTGAAAGTTCTCAACCGCTTCGCGTCCGGAAGTGTCCTTCCGGTTATATCCGAGCCCCCCCGAAAAAGAAAGAAAAGCGCCACGGCGCGTTGCGTAACGGTGTCGTAACCAATAATAACCATGCTGCACTGTGCGCCAACGTTACAGCATCGCCGGTGTCCAGGCAGAGTAGGCGGCGCAGGACGGGAGCTGCCCGCGCGACCCGTCGTCCACGGCCTACTCCGCGCGAACGTAAAACGAAAGTAAAAGTTTATGCTCCAAGTAGGCTGGCTGTTCAGCGGCGGCGGCGGCCGCTGTCTACGCGCGGCCTACTGCCGTTGCGCTGTAATACCTAGTTTGCTTGTAGGCTCTTCTTCGCCATCCGTCCGTCCGTCCGCGGCGTAAGTTATGCTTCAACACTTCTTCGCGCGCGCGCGCGCCGCTCTGCACAGCGCTTTGCTTGCGCTTCTTCCTCTGCTCCGCCAACTCTCGATTCCGTAACCTTTTTTTTATTTTTTCCTTGAGCTTTTCCTCTTTGTTTTTTTTTACAATCGATTGTACGCTCTGCCAAGTACCCAACAACATCCACCAAATCAACGAAACAGCCCGAACCCCGAAAAATCAACAACTTGAATTACTTCTCACTTTTCCTTTTGCTGGAGAAACTGGTTTTCCGCCTTTTGCGTAACGATTCAGCGCGTTGCGCACTGCTGACACTGTTGTGTGTTTTGTCACTTCACGTTCTACTCACTGTTCCCGATCACTGTTGTTGCGCGCGTTACACGCTCTGTACTTGCACTGTTCACCACAACACACCTGTGACTGTTTCTTCGCGCGTATCATCCAGCTATCCAGCTGACACCCTCGGGAAGATCGCTTCGAAACGTCATTTTGGCTAACAAGCTGTATTGCACCACTGAACACTAGAGAAGTAGGCGCGTTCGCACCTGCTGCTACCACTTCGCCTGCTACGATCCCCAGAACCAATGGGTTCTTAAGTACACGCTGTTGTTCTCCACTGTGTCTTGAGCTGATCACGCTACACTGCTGCCAGGCGCTTCCGCAGAACAATACCGCCCTAGACGACGGAAGCTCACCGAGAACGGTTCCGAAACTCGAGACCAGGGGTTCCTCGGAAACCTCCTCTGAACCAACCAGCCAAATCAACAAAACTTTTTTTCCGCTCGGAGCCCGCGCGCCGCGTGTGATCACCTAACGGCTGTCTACTCTCGACTACTTTTCTGATTTCCGTAGATGAGGTAGGAGTCGGGCCTGAACGTGTTCAGCGCAACGACGACGACGACGGCGAACAAACAGAAAGGAGAGAGAGGCATTCGGCAGCAAGCAACCAGCAACACAGCAAAGCAGTCAGCGAAAAATAATAAAAATTACAAAAGCTGCTGTGTTGATGGTTGTTGTTGTTGTTGTTGTTGGTGTAGTTGTTGTTGCTATTTCGCTTTTGTGCCTTCTCTTCTATACACACGCGGAGAGTGGCGCAGTAGCTTGCTTGCCTTCTCAGCCAACGTGTTCCGTCCTGTTCACGCGCACGCGAGAGCGAATTGTTGCAACAATCTAGTAGTGTTGTGCATTGAAAGAGAGAGCGGGCGGCCCGTTGAGGAAGTGGTCAGGGTTAAAGAAGCGTAAGGTGGAAGGGAATGGTGAATGGGAGAGCGAGCGAGCGAACGTGATGAATGAATGAAGAGAGAATGAACGGGTTGCTCCAGTGAGTGACGAGTGAATGAAGAGCTGAGGGAAGTGATGCCGGATGATGCATGAAAAGGTAATTTTTCAGCATACTTTTTTGAGAAAACAGCAAACATCGTTGGATAAATGTACGAACGGTGCTTGTTGCATAAACAAGTAGTTTTATCAATTTTGAAATAATGTTTTGTAGCTTTTCACGACAAAAATTATATTTTTTGACAACTCGTTCCAGCTGTTTAAGTTGATCAATCGGAAAACAATGGTTTTTTTTCTAGATGATTTGAACTCAAGTCATAAGAAAGTATCGGAAAAAATATCTGGAATGCCTTGATCCTTGAATGCTAAATTTATCATACGGCTTTGTTACGAAATTGTTCAAAAATTGTACATTGTAATCTTATTTGTTTTCTGAAGCGATCAGTGAACAATATCGCAGAATGCTTAAAACAGCTTAAAACATCTGGAAATAGTCCATGAAATAAAAGACACTAAATCGCCCAAAAAGTGATGTTTTTTAAAATCTCACGTCAACGTGGCTTTTGCCCTCCGTATCAGGTTCTAAAAAGCTCTTTTTATACATATTTTTCCAATCAAAATTATTTTGTTTCAAATTTAACTGACCACGTAAAAGTGCCTTGGAATATTAGAATCTGTATCTTGAGAAGGACTTCTGATTGATTTGTAAAATCTAGAAATTTTTCATTTTCAAATTTAACTGATCACATAAATAGCTCTAGAAACAAAACTTCGGATAATCGAATCACGAAGTTTGTTTTCTGTTGTCTTATTTTTGACACACTCAACCCCCGGTGGTTGTTCGTTTGACATTTTTTTAGTTTGTACCCCGTTGGTTGATCAAAGTCAAACTAAAAAGTGACGAACTGTCACTTTTTACACGGCGCTCACGCATACTATCAAAACAAACGTTTAGTGGTGTGTGTGAGCTCCGTGTAAAAGAGGTGTCAAACTAAAACATGACCCCGTTCTTTTGACAACAGTTGGTGTCAAACCATCGGGTTTGAGTGTATTCGAGATTAAATATAGCAACTTAACTACTTTAAAGTGATTTAGAATTTTAAAATCTAACATGGCGGTGATGAAATTTTGAAAAAAATGCATTTAGTAATTTTTAAGGCAATCAACCATGTAAATTTGACTTAAATGGGGTCACAGAATTCTAATTTAATGTTATTAGTTAAAAAATAAAAAAAAACCCGAAAACTTGTTTTTTGTTCGTGATTTGATCATCCGGATCCCTCTACGAATAATTGAACTTCGGATAATCGAACTTCGGATTATTGAAACTTCGATTGCTTCGAATAACCAAGGCTTCGGATAAATGAGTATGGACTGTATGAAAAATATATATCTTGGGAAGGGATTCAGATTGATTTGGTTTCCACAAACTTGCAGATAATGACAAGGTTATCTGCAAAAAAATTACAATAGTTACAAACAAGTAACAACCTTATCAAATCTGAAACTGTAACTTTTAAGTAAATTTTCTGATCAAAGTTGTAGGTATTGTTGGGAAATATCCAGGATAAAATGTCAACACGAAAAAAACGTTTGCCGATTTTTTTATAAACTTATTTTCACAAAAACTCTTTTTCCGAAAATACGTATTTTTTTCATTTTTGGGATTTTTTAGAGCAGTATGGTCAAAAATTCTGTCGCCGAGTAATGAATTTTTGAAACAATAGTGAATTTTGGAAAAAAAAATCGAAAGTTCAAACAAAAAATTATTTTTGACCAAATTGTTTACTGTTAAATTGAATTTGCTATCGAAAAGTACTTTAAAGATTTTTTCTGAACATTTTCATCGAGATGATAACAACACGGCGTGGTTGCAAAACTCGTGCGGAACAAGTAAGAACCCTTGGTGGATTTTTCTTAAAATACAGTTCATAGTTTACTCGTTCTAATTATTTTGAATATTTCAATGAATTTACTTTTTTTATAGTTTTAAGTTAAGATAAGTTGTTGAAGTGTTTTTTTCTCTTTTTTACCCAAATGTATTCGTTTCAATAAATTAAACAGTTAATAATAAAACAAAAAATACAATAAAGATGAAAAGCATTTAGCCATACCACTTAGAATATAAATGAAATGTTATTATTATAAGAAAGTTCAATAAAAACATATTAATTTAAAAAAAAAAAACTTTGAAGATTTTTTTTATATAGGGGCCCTTTTTCAAAATATAGTCACCGTAATTTGGATTTCAGCTAAATATTTGCAGTTTTTCGATTTTTGAAAATAGTTACCATAAGTGATCTTTTCTGATTTTTTTTTTAAATTTCAGAAAATTTTCTCTTAAATTGTCTAAAAAACATTGAAGATTGGAAATTTAAAATATTTTCTTTTCGAAAAGATCGGAGTTGCGGAGCCCTCAAAAGAGCTTCGAAAAGATTGGGGTTTATGATCGTCTCGACAAATCAGGGATTTTTTTACCAGAAATTTTAAAATTTGAATGAAAGAGCGAGTTGTGGCGCTATAACCACGGCAAATAGTGTCCAGGGCATTCGTGGAAATACAATGTCCCATCCCAGAGGATCCCCCGGAGTACCAAACCTTCTTAGCATGGTGCTCCCAACGAATACAACCAAATCTCGGAACGTATGGTGGTGTGTCCCCACGCTTCTTCCTCCCCTGTCGATTCAGAATTGTGTTGTTGTTCGAACACTCAGTGCTCAAACTCAACCCAATTACGAGTCATCTCTGCGATACGGCTTTACGCAGAAGGCCTGGCCGCTTTAACGCTTGTGATGTTTCAATGCATTTCAATGCAATGGCGCACTACAAATGTTAATAAATGACAAGAAGAGTGCTAGGCGTCATCTAACCTAAGGCACTCTCCAGGATCCCTTCGAAAGATTGGCTGCGCTAGGGTCTGATTAGATTAGATTAGATTTTGAAATTTTAAAATTTGAATGAAAATAGACGTCTAATCAACTGTATCGTTATGAAACGCATTTCCCTGCTTTTAAAATCATATATTTTTTATGTTTGAGTACGTTTAAAAATATTTTTTTTAATTCTAATGTTCACCGCCAAAAGTTTTTTGTTCGCTAAATAGCTAAAAAATCGTAAATAGTTACTAATTATTGGCCCCCTTGCCCTTCTCGACTTTGGTCAGAGTCGAGGGACATAAAAAATATTCGCAACGGCCTGAGGTGGTAAAAAAATCCTAATTTTTGCCTTAGAATAGGTCGAACGATTTTTTGGGGCAATTTATGAATGTTTGAACAAGTATGCCATCAT
This sequence comes from Culex pipiens pallens, assembly GCF_016801865.2. Classification (NCBI taxonomy): domain Eukaryota; kingdom Metazoa; phylum Arthropoda; class Insecta; order Diptera; family Culicidae; genus Culex; species Culex pipiens. Next base: position 201,963,445 of record NC_068938.1, read on the forward strand.
GTCCATATCTGAAAATATTTCCTCTTTTTAAGCAACATTTTATAAGCTATCGTTTAAATTTGTCCTTTTTTTATTTATTATTGATTTCTTTTATCATGGGAATGATTTTTAATTAAAAAAATATTTTTTTGGCAGTCCAATACGGACCGTTTGTCTTAAAATTTAATCTTTAAGAGACTGTTTCTCACGAATTTGATTTCCGATACCCCGATTAGTTAAATCTTTACTAAAAAATTGTAGGAAATTTTCTCAATTTTTTAAATCTTTTTTTCAGGAGTGCTTCATAACGAGCGAATAATCGAAGTTTTGAAATATCCCCAACTACCGTTCTTATCAAGAAAATTGTAGGAAATTTTCTCAGTTTTTTTTTAATCTTTCTTTCAGGAGTGCTTCATAAGAGGCAAATAATCGAAGTTTTGAAAATATTCCCAACTATTTCTTTTTTCTCAGAACATTTGGCAACACTTTCCAACGTCCGTCTCTTTCACCTTTGATTATAAAGCTTTATGCCTACAACCAAATCACCAACTTCCTTCATTCATTCTCACTCGCCACCGGTGAATCGATTGCACTCACCCCGTGGCTGAACCTCTCGCATTTGAAAGCGAGAGTAAGAGTGAATTGCGAAACACTGCGAAACATTCATAGAGCGAGCGAGAGAGCGTGAATGCTCGCTCCAAATGAGTGAGCGAGTGCGAGCGCGTGCACAAACAAAAGTGAAAGAAACTTACAGAATGGAGTGAACGCCAAATTCTTGAGAGGGTTCACTCCCGGGGTTCATTCGCAATCAACAGATGGTTTGCTTGGGAGTGGGTTTCTCTGGGAGCGTTCTTTTATTACGTAACGCAAAAAATCGGATTTTAGACCCCCTCCCCCCCCCTCGTAACAAAATTTCCATACAAATTATAAAAAAATTGTATGGAGCGTAACACGGCCTCCGACCCCCCCTCTCCCCCAACTGCGTTACGTAATAAAAGAACGCTCCCTCTGTTTCTTTCTAACTTTTTGTTCTAATTTGTTGATTCTTTAGCAGGTTGGCAACACTGTTCTGATAAATTTTGAAAGGGTGCGAAAAGAGTTGTAATCTCCCGTGGGATGACCAGCTCATCCCGGGCAACGTGAAACAATGCGCAGAAACAAAAGTGAGAGTTCTTTCTCGGACGGTCTCTTTCCCGCATTCGGACGCGTTCGGGAGCGCAGTTCGGGGCCAGATCGGGTTTCCTGCGAGCGTGCCGATTCCCGACCCGAGTGAATGCAATTACACATTCTCTTTTTTTCTCGTTGCGGGTTTACGTTGAAAGGCAACAATTTCAACTTTGTTGTTGTTTTACATCATCGCCACGCGAAAACAGGAAGACTTGAATGAAAGGTCCTCGGCTAAACTTACGCGCCCTTTCACTTTTTTTTTTCTGTCGTTTTTTTCAGTGCAATTTTGCAGGGGCGATGGAAAGTTACATGTGAGTAGGCGTGGGAATTTCCTGCACGCTATGGAAAATTGGCAACGTTTCGACTGAAGGAATGTGGCCCTCGCGAGGGTCGGCTTGAGCGGGGACGTTTGACAGTGAGGGCGCTTACATGTCAAAGTAACATTTTGGGGGCGCTATGCAAATTTCGAGGGCGTTTCAGGCTAACTTTTCTTTATCAACGTTTCGACATGTTGAATGCGGTCTTTGTGAGGGTCAATTCAGCGAGGGTGCTGATATGAAAAACATTTCAAAAGGGCGTTTCACCGTTTTGGGGGCGTCACTGTCAAGTGCTCAAAATAGATTCAGAGGGGCTTCCCGTCCAGAAATCACTCACTTTCGGCTGTTAAACTTGTCGATGGTGAATATTCATTCCGTCTGGAAGATCATCTCTTTCCGATGGTGGGGGCTCCGACATGGTGGCGGCGAGGGCGCGATGTCTGCGCGATCCTTTTTTTCATTTTCGTCCAGACTGTTGTTTTATTTATTTGATTTACTTTTTCCTTTGCGCGAGCGCGAGATCGGAGGATCAATTTCGTATGCAGTGGCGAGATCTCGAAGGAGTTGTTGGAGGAGACGGGCCTTTGACCGGTTGCGTGACGGATGGCGGAGCGATCGCGAAACGAATTTCGGAAATTGTTTCCAGGAGCTGGGGCAAGGTTAGGGAGAACGAAAGTGTGGGTTTTTTTTCTCTTGGTTCGTTACCATAATCACGTTCCGTGTTCTATGGGGTGGAGTCAGGATTTGCAAGTGATATCAGGGGGGATTGAGCTGAAAGTGCAGTTTCTGGAAGGAACACTTGGTTTCGAGGGAAAAAAAACGTGACAAGGAACGTGAACCATGTGATCGAAATCGAATCAAATTATATTTAAGTTATTGCAAGTTTTATGAATTCAAACAATTATTACCGTCAGTGGGGGTGACTGTGGATCAAGCTGTGTGTCATAAAACGTGAAAACGTGGGAATTTTAACCCTCTACATCCCAACCCCGCCTTTAGATAAGCTTCGATTTGAAAAAAAAATCGCCAAAAATATATTTTTCAACTTATTTTTGATCTTCAAAAAGCATAGGAGAGAAGAACTCATTTTTTTTTAGAAAATGTATGGGTTGGAAGTTTTACTTATTTTATGTGACTTTGCCAATGTTTTTAAAACTGTCATTTTTTAAGAGGTCAACTTTGGCTGTGTTTTTGTTACTAACATTTCCTATATTTTAAGTAAAAAGAAGTATGCAGTAATTTTTGTAGTGTCCCAGACTATGCCTCCACGCATTTTTTTTTAAGTTAAATGATAATGGTGCCATTATATACCAAAAATGTGAATAACAATCAAACAATTGAAAAAGTGACTTAAAAACTTGAAAAAAATTGATAGGCAAAATGAAATGATAGGAGGTTGTAGAGTAGGCCAAATACTAACAAAAACAAACATGAACTAAACAAGATAAATGAAAATTAAAATACTTAAAAATAAAACAAGAAAAGTAAAGTTTTTTGTAAATTAAAAGTTGCTTAAAATGACCTCCTAAACACGGGAAAAATAAAAAAAATTGGGCAGTAGTGCAACTCTCTACGAAATCGGCCGATTTCGACAATTTTTATTTTTTGTATTTTTTTATTTGACTCAAACTTTGTGGGGGCCTTCCCTATGACCAAAGAAGCTATTTTATGTCATTGGTTCACCCATACAAGTCTCCATACAATTTTGGCAGCTGTCCATACAAAAATGGTATGTAAATATTCAAACAGCTGTAACTTTTGAGTGAATTTTCTGATCAATTTGGTGTCTTCGGCAAAGTTGTAGGTATTGTTGAGGACTTTTGAGAAAAAAATAGGTACACGGAAAAAAAATTGCAGATTTTTTTCTCAACTTTTTTAGCACTAAAACTCAATTTTCCAAAATACATATTTTTTGATTTTCGAGATTTTTTGATATGTTTTAGGGGACAAAAATCCGCAACTGTTGAGCCATAGAGAAACATGGTCAAAAAATCTGCCGCCGAGTTATGAATTTTTGAAAAAATAGTGATTTTTGGAAAAAAAATCGAAGTTTCATGCAAAAACAAGTTTGACATAATTTTTTAATACAAAATTGAATTTGCAATCGAAAAGTACTTTACAGATTTCTTGATTAAGGGCTCCGTTTTTATGATATAGCCACCGAAAGTTTGATTTTAGCGAAATATTTGCAGTTTTTCGATTTTTAAAAATAACGACCATGAGTGACCATTTCCAAAAAAAAATTTTTGACAAGTTCAGAAAATTTTCTATAAAATTGCCTGAGAAACATTAAAGATTGGACCTCGGGTTGCTGAGATATTGCCGCTTTAAGAAAAAGAAACACGAAAATTGAAGTTTTCAAAGTCTCACCCAAACAACCCACCATTTTCTAATAACGATATCTCAGCAACTAATGGTCTGATTTTCATTGTTAAAACATAAAACATTCGTGAAATTTTTCGATCTTTACGAAAAAAATATTTTGAAAATTTTTAATTCACGACTAACATTTAAAATGGGACATACATTGAATATTACGCCCATTTAAAATGCTAGTCTTAAAAAAATAATTTAACAATTGAAATATCTAAAATAAATGTTGTTAGCCCTTTCAAAATTTTAGTCTCGAACAGGGATGCCAGATACACAGATTTGTATGTGTTTCACAGACATTTGAGCTCGTGTCAGACATTTTTTGAGGTACACAGACTTTTTAAAAACTTCATTAAATTGTTATTTTGTTAAAATATCAATCGAAACTTATTTCGTTAGTCTTGAAATGCTTAAAAACACATTTTTTGATAGATTTTTTTGACTGTAAATTGATTTATTTGAATTTTAGACAAAGACACAGACATACACAGACTTTTTCACAGACATTTTAAAAAATCATGTGGCATCCCTGGTCTCGAATAAAAAAATTCGAGATTAATACATTAGAAAAGAGCTTTATGTTACCCTAAACTATATCCTAAAATTAAAATGATTGCTGTAGGATATTTTTTATCGGGTATTTTCTCGATTTGTGATCCCACCATTATTTTTTTAGAAAAGATTTAAAGTGCCCTTTTTGATTAATAGACCACAAATACACATTTGATACTATTGTCTACAAAAAATCATAATATTACTAGATTTTTTTTTTGAAATTTTTAGCTCTCACTTGGGATTTTGAGTAAATTTTGGAGGGGTGAAGGGAGGCAAACACTTTTTTTGGCACGAATTTTGCCATATCATTTGTTTTTATTTTTCCTCCCACTTAGATTTTTTTACCGAATTCGGTGAAGTTTACCGATATTTAAACTTAGAATTACTGAATTCGGTAAAAACTTACCGAATTTCGGTAATGAAGTTCATTTTTGTTCATCGTACAACCGAAATTCGGAAACAAATTGTTCATTTTGAATGACGGTTCACCGATCTAAACTTTACCGATTTTTCAACAACCGAATTCGTTAAGAAAAATCTAAGTGCGTAATTTTGCAACTGGATGGAAAGAATTGAAAACATGTTCTTATTTGTACTTTATTTATTTTATTTTTAGGGATTTTTTAAATTAAAAGTGTTATTGATTATAAGTATTTTTGATTACGTATTTCTTTATCCAAAAATACGTTTTCAGCAAAAGGTTTTAAAGTTTCTGGTTAGCAGAAATTCTTTCAGTCTAAATTATACATAAAGAATTCTTACAATGCTTTTAACATTTTAGAAAAAATATTTTTGTGTTCTGTTCAACACATTTTCAATTTTCAATTCGGTTTTATTAGTGAATAATCATGTTACAATTTGTTCATTCGCAGTACATAACAGAGTTTTGGAGTTCCTTTCAGCTGTGTGTTAAATCTCAATCCATTTTGAAACGATATTCGAACGATAACTTATCACTAAGAGATTACCAAGAGTAAGAAAAAAATTGGAAAAAAACTTATTGAAATATTCAACACATTTTTCAAACCATTCCGCTTGAGCACCTTTCTCTTCACGTCTTCTGACCCCGTACAATCGACGGCTACCGGAATTTCAATCATGCACAACAATTTCTTCAAAAAAACCTTCTTCAGAAAACACCTGATCTGATCCGTCCCTATACCTTTCCTTCTCAATCATCACGCACGCAGCTCACGCACCGCGTTGATGAATGATGATCCCTTGTTTGTAGCATTCGTCAAGCCAAATTTCCAGACCGTTCAAAAACACAAAGGAAAGTTGGTGGACCCCTACCTGAAGCCCCTGGATTCCTGAGAAAAGAAATGGTCCGCAGGATGTGATTAGGAGGGTTGCTTTGTACATGAGAGGGAAAACACCAAAAAGTGATTAAGCTATAACTTTTTGCCTTCCTCACTGAGGTAAGGCTATAATCCTGCTCTAAAAATGAACTTTTTATTAAAAGCTCAAAGACCCACCTTCATGTATACATATCGACTCAGAATCGAAAACTGAACAAATGTCTGTGTGTGTGTATGTGTGTGTGTATGTGTGTGTGTATGTGTGTGTGTATGTGTGTGTGTATGTATGTATGTGACCAAAATTCTCACTGAGTTTTCTCAGAACTGGCTGAACCGATTTTGACCAAACCAGTTGCATTCGACTTGGTTTAGGGTCCCATACATCGCTATTGAATTGTTTGAAGTTTCGATAACTAGTTCAAAAGTTATGTATAAAAATGTGTTTTCACATATATCCGGATCTCACTTAAATGTATGTAAACGATGTCCGGATCCATCATCCGACATATCGTTGGTTAGGTAATTGAAAGACCTTTCCAATGAGTCCACAACATTGAAGATCTGGCAACCCTGTCTCGAGTTATGACCACTTAAGTGATATATTTGTACTTTTTTGATGCCGGATCTCACTTTAATGTATGTAAACGATGTCCGGATCCATCATCCGACCTATCGTTGGTTAGGTAATTGAAAGACCTTTCCAAAGAGTCCACAACGTTGAAGATCTGGCAACCCTGTCTCGAGTTATGACCACTTAAGTGATATATTTGTACTTTTTCGATGCCGGATCTCCCTTAAATGTATGTAAATAATGTCCGGATCCATCATCCGACATATCGTTGGTTAGGTAATTGAAAGACCTTTCTAACGAGTCCACAACATTGAAGATCTGGCAACCCTGTCTCGAGTTATGACCTCTTAAGTGATATATTTGTACTTTTTCGATGCCGGATCTCACTTAAATGTATGTAAACGATGTCCGGATCCATCATCTGACCAATCGTTGGTTAGGTAATTGAAAGACCTTTCTAACGAGTCCACAACATTGAAGATCTGGCAACCCTGTCTCGAGTTATGACCACTTAAGTGATATATTTGTACTTTTTGGATGCCGGATCTCACTTAAATGTATGTAAACGATGTCCGGATCCATCATCCGACCCATCGTTGGTTGGGTAATCAAAAGACCATTCCAACGAGTTCAAAACATTGAAGAACTGGCAACCCTGTATCGAGTTATTACCACTTAAATTATATCTGTGTACTTATTTTCTGGATCTAAAAAAATAGCTGAAGTATGTGTACAAACCACTCATATTACCCATTGTTGGTAAAAAGTGAGGAAGGCTCCAACCACATAGGTGGATTAAGTTAGTTTTTTTTGTTGTTGCTGGATTAATCCCGAATTCATCACTTCGAACAGCAAATAAAAAAAAACGAGGGTGACGCCAACCTGCTTACACCGACTCAAGTGCTCGTATTTCCCAACATTGGCAGAAAAAAAAACGGAAACCCGATCTGCTTACCCCTTGTTTGACGTTTGGTGTCGTTGCCAAATTGAAAGAAAAGCGTGCGTGGTCAACCTAGTAGTAAACAAAAACAAAGTGTCATCAAAATTGAGTGAGTTCAAATTTCCGGTGACGATCACATCACGACACCATGAAAAAAAAGTTTCAACCGTCTTTTTCTGACAGTTAGGCTCCGGCGAGATTCGAACTCACGATCTCCTGTTTACTAGACAGGCGCTTTAACCAACTAAGCCACGGCGCCGCTTGTGATTTAGAGTGACTGCGAAGCAGTTTTGTCATTTTTGGCTGTTCTACACAGAGAGCAACATGCGATCATTTCAAGAAGGTAGCACAAATTTTCATAGGGTAGGAATGAGGAAAGGTAGAAGTCGGAGGGGAAGAGATAATCTCCTTTCTCTTTTCGTGCTGTCGTCGTCTTGGCGCGGTGTGTGTCACGTACCCAGACTTCACCTCTCTCAATATTTATACGCGGGACGGGACTTCGGGGCGCGCGATGACGACACACGCGCGTTCTACCGCGGGAGAATGCCAAATCGATCTTCGGGACAGGTGGGCTTCGTAGAGTACGGTTTTCAAAATAAATGTTTTGCTCAGTCTTGAATTTTTTTTCTATAAAACCGAATATTTTTGATCATCTGTGAAGGACTTTTAAAATTTTACTATCAATTTTAGGAAATTCAAATTGACCGTACTTTACGACGGGGTCGACTGTGCAGCGAAACTTCTTGAGACGGATTGTATCGAGAGGAGGAAGAAGATTTAATTAGAATGTTGCACCCGCGAGAATGTCTGGCCGGTTAGAAGGTTCAGTGGAACAGTAGGATGGAAGGAAACTTTTGGAAGAATAATGGCGCGAAAAAATAAGGCAGTGTGTAACGTGAGATGTGGGTTGGTTCGATTCATGTTGATTGGAGTCTTTTTTTTTGAGTTGCACTTTTTTGTTGTTGTTTGTGGGTTTTGTAGCAAAAATGTTGGTAGACGCTATGATGATGTTTACAAACGATGATATTTTAAATTACTTTGAATAAATATTGATTATTTAACATTTTCAAAAAAAATGATTATGATTATTTCGGATTCCTTTTATGATCTTGCTTTCTCAAAATTTTCCAAAATAAATAAGTTTTCAAATCAATTTTCAAACATACAGGGCACTATTTTTATAAGGACAAAAACTTTAAATAAAATTTGTACCAGCCTTAGTCAAATTTGAATGGTTGATTGCCTTAAAAATGGCTATATGCATTTTTTACATAATTAGTTACCGCCATTTCAGCGCCATCTTGGATTTAACTTTAGACTAGTTTAGGGGTCATACTCAACAAAAAAAAAACAAAAACATAATTTATTTTTTCGTGATTCTATTATCCGAAGTTATTTTTTTTTCTGAGACAATTCTTTTTTTCTGAGACAATTCTTAGAAAAAACGTAATTTTTGATGAACAATTTTGTTAAAATTCATTATTAATAATTTAGGAATTTAAGAATTAAAAAAAAAATGAAATGTTGTTTTGCTGCATTTATTTTTTGTCTTTTATGCATCAATTCTAACTAATTTTAAAGAAATGGTGCCGTTTAGAAACAAACAAATAGATTAAATAAAAATATTCATTTTAAACAATCTTTTTTATGTGTCATAGATAGGCTTAGTGATTTATCACGCTTGAAAATTGCAAATTTCACGGGGACCTCAATTTCAAAACACCAAATTTCACGCAAATTTCGCGGAACGTCGAAAAAGCCAAAATAACTCTGATAATCTTTTATTTAAATCACAAAAACTATATTTTATGCTTCATTATATGTTATTCTTCCATAAACTAAAAATTTTTCACTAAATTTGAACGTGACAAGATAAAAATTCTCCATTTTTTCAAAAAAGTTTCTTCCTGGTTTATGGGTGAGCTGAGCTCTATATATTTTTTGAAACAAAATCTAGGGCATGCGTATTCTCATTTACTAAACTGCTTAACTGCTAAAAAGTTTTTGCTTATTTGCTTCTGTTTTATCATTTTACATTTTTTATAAATTTCATATCAAACCAAGATTTAAAAATCTTGTCCTGCCATAAAGAGTAAAATTATTTTAATTTTCAGCGACATTTAGCACATAAAAAATAATAATTAAAGTTTTCATCTCACTTATCAAAAATTAAATTTTAAGTCAATAGGCAAAAATAATGTGATTTGCAACGAAGCCCAAATTTTTATTCCAAATAGGAACAGAAAACATAAAATGTAGTATTTTTTAACTTTCACGTGAACCCAAATAAGCAAATATCGTTAAAATTAAATAGGACTCAGAACAAAAATCTGAAATGTTTTTAAAAGTTTAAAAAAAATACTCTTCATTTTTTAATTATTATTTTTTTTTGTTTCAAATAAAAAATAGCAGTAAAATTTGTATTGCAGCGAATGAAGATATTAATAAATTTAGTTAGTTTCTAAAAGAAACTGAAAAAACTGAACAATTCTTTAGATGCTTGCATGCATGCTTTTCAATTGAAATCTAATTAAATTTTTTAATTATGTTGTTATTTAAAAAAAAATATTTGAGGAAATTGATAAATTTCACGAATTTCACGCCGTCAACAAAATCGTCAAAAATCATAAACCCTATATTAGTAATTAAACCAGGGTATTCACTCGCGTAATTCAACAGTAGTTCAAAAGATCATTTTCATTCCTATTTGAGTTTGATAAATTATTATAAGAAATATCGTTACAGTTTCACACAAACATAAAAAATCACGGGATTTCACGGAAAAAGCCAAATTTCGCGGATTTAACGCTGTCCGTGAAATCGTGAAATTTCACTAACCCTAGTCATAGATATTATTGATCACTACTTAGTCAGTTTTGATAAGTTTAGATAAATTTGATATTTTCTTAGCTTTGCTACGCTTTGTCTTGTTTGGTTAAGGTTCAAATTTGTGATTTTAGTAAATTTTCCAGCTGTCATTTCCCACAGCTCGGCTCTTCCATTTGACATTTGGCTGTCCAGCGTCGCAAAAGCACTCTCAGCTTTTTAGTCTCGCAATACCCCTTTCGCTTCGCTTATTTTTTACTTTTTCATACTAATTCTTCTTCTTTTCTTTCTTTCACGATCGCAAAGATGTATTACGGCATACTCGCCAGCCATCACCACCAACACCACCATTACCTCATCCAATATCTTTTACCTTCTCTCCTTCTTCCTTCGTTTGATTTTGCCGTGTTTTGCTCCCCAAACCGACGACGACGATCATCAAAACGATCGTGCGCGCGCCCGTCCTAAGCCGTCGCGATCGCTCTAAGCGTGTGTCTTCATCCACTTCTTCTTCTTCTTTGCTGTCGTGTTCGTCGTTTTAGCGCGCTTAGTCTGAGGAGTCTCACTTTTTTTTTTAGTTTCGTCATGTCGCGTTTCTTTTCTTTCGTCGGCGCAATTTTCAAGGTCACACTTTTTTCTCTCACTCTGTCTCGCTCTGCTCCACTCGATAGCATACACACACACACACACACGTGCTGGAAACGCTGTCTGGTGGTGTAGTACTACTTACTAATATAGTCAGCTTAAGCCACCATATGTTGCAGCATGTCGTCGTCGTCGTCGTTGGTGGGTTTGTTGGTTGGTTGGGGTTTGGTTACTGCTGGATATATTTGTGTTTGTTTATTTGTTTCGTCGCGTCGCGGGCCTTGTTAATTTGATGTTTAGGTGGTTTGTAATAGTAGTAACGACAAGCAATAGCGACTAGTTATGGTACTTTACGAAGCATCGTTTAGGGGCCATTTGTGACGTTATTTTAAATGTATGTAATTTTGATGTGATCCCAATCGATTTTTTTCTGTCAATTTCGTTAAACTGTTATAGAATCTTTAAAGCCAACCCGGGCAGACGGTAATAACAAAATTCATGCCATTTCAATAACAATAACAAAATCATTTTCTTCCGTTTGTAAGAGTAGAACTATTCGGTTTTCGTCATAGTTGACCTTATTGAAGCTATTTCATGGATTATCATACTTATATTCATGAAACCTCACACTTCACTGAGTTTTTCTTCATAAAATTCTAGTTTTAACGGTAGTTGCTCTCAAAAACTACAATTTTCACAATAAATTTAATGATAAACAAGTCTATTAAAAAAGTATTGTTGAGAAAAATAATCCTTAACTAACAACAATTCAAAGTTAATACGCAAAAAACATTGAAACAACAAATAACTACTATTTTTACAATAAAATGACTCTGCGCACTTTTGTACCAAGTGCCACGTTGGAAGTATACACGACTCAGCCATCGAAGAAGCATTTTAGCTCAACTGCAAAATTCGCTCTGTGCACGTTTGTGCTAACTCATACAAATCACTGTTCAAGACACACTTGTGCTAATTGCAAGCATGATTTTTTTTTCGTAATTTCTCTGCCAATTTTTTTTTGCATTTCAAAAGTTTTCATATTTTACCATATCTTTAAGTTATGTCAGGAGCACACTTTAAAATTATTAGGACAATTGTTTGTCGAATAGTTTCCCAGAAACAGTTATTCAAAGTTAAAAAAACGATTTTCTCGTAACCACCAAAATGTCAGTTAGTATAAGAGAGCACACAAGCATCGAATTACTGTTAAAATAACAAAAAGTGTTATGGAATATTCATGCAAAATCGATTTTTCCATAAGAGTTTAATAACAGTTTGCGTTATCATAACAAAATTTGTTATTGGTCTGATATTGGTTGAAAGCCAACACAACTTTGGAATAGCTTTTTTTGTTATAGAAAAATAACTCCAACTGTTATTGGGATAATCGGATTAGTTGTTAAAATAACAATTTAAGTATTTTCAAATATCAAAAATGTTTGTCCCAAGTTATTTCCGTCTGATCGGGAAACCCAATCGGCCATCTTTGTTTTAGGAAAAAAAAATCAAATCTTTATTCAGAGCCCAAATAACATTTTTTTCCAGGAGTTCTACAAGAGCTCTTCAAGATAGCTACAGCATAGCAGTTTGGATCGCGGTACGATAAATCTCTCTTCAAGTACTCTTTCAAACTCCTGAAGAAGTTTTGAAGAGAATTTTATCCTACCGCGGTCCAAACTGCTATGCTGTAGCTATCTTGAAACGCTCTTGTAGAACTCCTGAAAAAAAAAATGTTACTTGGGAATACAGTCCACACTTGATTATCCGAAGGCCTTGGCAAAATTTCACTTAAGATCGAATCAAAAAAATATTTTTTTTTGGTACACATAATTTTAAAGTTTTTGTCTCTTCCCTTCAAAATCGACCTAAAAAATAAGGGGGCAAACAATTTTTTTTTTCAAAAACTTAGAAACTGCTATGGAAATTCAGGTGAAATCGGCTTAAATCAATTTAAAATGCATTCCCCTGCGTTTAGAATCATTTTCAACATGTTTGGGTTTATTCGAAAATCTCATACATTTTTGAAAATTTTCGATGCACAGTACCGCAACAAGTTTTTTTTTGTTATAATTTTAGTTTTTCTCTACGAAATCGGTATTTTTTATTAATGATTGGTGCGCTGGAAGAGAGGACGCGAAGTCGTGATTATACAGGTTAATTTTTTTGTGTGCTTTTTTGTCGCTGTCTGTATGGGGTGAGTGATTGTGGTAATCGAATAATAGCATCATTGGTGCACTGGAAGTGGGGACGCGAAGTCGTGATTATTCAGGTTAATTTTTTGGTGTGCTTTTGTGTCGCTGTTCGTATCGGATGAGTGATTGTGGTAATCGAATAATAGCATCATTGGTGCGCTGGAAGAGAGGACGTGAAGTCGTGATTATACAGGTTAATTTTTTGGTGTGCTTTTTTGTCGCTGTCTGTATGGGGTGAGTGATTGTGGTAATCGAATAATAGCATCATTGGTGCGCTGAAAGAGGGGACGCGAAGTCGTGATTATACAGGTTAATTTGTTTGTGTGCTTTTTTGTCGCTGTCTGTATGGGGTGAGTGATTGTGGTAATCGAATAATAGCATCATTGGTGCACTGGAAGTGGGGACGCGAAGTCGTGATTATTCAGGTTAATTTTTTGGTGTGCTTTTGTGTCGCTGTTCGTATCGAATGAGTGATTGTGGTAATCTAATAATAGCATCATTGGTGCGCTGGAAGAGAGGACGCGAAGTCGTGATTATACAGGTTAATTTTTTTGTGTGCTTTTTTGTCGCTGTCTGTATGGGGTGAGTGATTGTGGTAATCGAATAATAGCATCATTGGTGCGCTGGAAGTGGGGACGCGAAGTCGTGATTATTCAGGTTAATTTTTTGGTGTGCTTTTGTGTTGCTGTTCGTATCGGATGAGTGATTGTGGTAATCGAATAATAGCATCATTGGTGCGCTGGAAGAGAGGACGTGAAGTCGTGATTATACAGGTTAATTTTTTGGTGTGCTTTTTTGTCGCTGTCTGTATGGGGTGAGTGATTGTGGTAATCGAATAATAGCATCATTGGTGCGCTGAAAGAGGGGACGCGAAGTCGTGATTATACAGGTTAATTTGTTTGTGTGCTTTTTTGTCGCTGTCTGTATGGGGTGAGTGATTGTGGTAATCGAATAATAGCATCATTGGTGCACTGGAAGTGGGGACGCGAAGTCGTGATTATTCAGGTTAATTTTTTGGTGTGCTTTTGTGTCGCTGTTCGTATCGGATGAGTGATTGTGGTAATCGAATAATAGCATCATTGGTGCGCTGGAAGTGGGGACGCGAAGTCGTGATTATTCAGGTTAATTTTTTGGTGTGCTTTTGTGTCGCTGTTCGTATCGGATGAGTGATTGTGGTAATCGAATAATAGCATCATTGGTGCGCTGGAAGAGAGGACGTGAAGTCGTGATTATACAGGTTAATTTGTTTGTGTGCTTTTTTGTCGCTGTCTGTATGGGGTGAGTGATTGTGGTAATCGAATAATAGCATCATTGGTGCGCTGGAAGTGGGGACGCGAAGTCGTGATTATTCAGGTTAATTTTTTGGTGTGCTTTTTTGTCGCTGTCTGTATGGGGTGAGTGATTGTGGTAATCGAATAATAGCATCATTGGTGCGCTGGAAGTGGGGACGCGAAGTCGTGATTATTCAGGTTAATTTTTTGGTGTGCTTTTTTGTCGCTGTCTGTATGGGGTGAGTGATTGTGGTAATCGAATAATAGCATCATTGGTGCGCTGGAAGAGGGGACGCGAAGTCGTGATTATTCAGGTTAATTTTTTGGTGTGCTTTTGTGTCGCTGTTCGTATCGAATGAGTGATTGTGGTAATCTAATAATAGCATCATTGGTGCGCTGGAAGAGAGGACGCGAAGTCGTGATTATACAGGTTAATTTTTTTGTGTGCTTTTTTGTCGCTGTCTGTATGGGGTGAGTGATTGTGGTAATCGAATAATAGCATCATTGGTGCGCTGGAAGTGGGGACGCGAAGTCGTGATTATTCAGGTTAATTTTTTGGTGTGCTTTTTTGTCGCTGTCTGTATGGGGTGAGTGATTGTGGTAATCGAATAATAGCATCATTGGTGCGCTGGAAGAGGGGACGCGAAGTCGTGATTATTCAGGTTAATTTTTTGGTGTGCTTTTGTGTCGCTGTTCGTATCGAATGAGTGATTGTGGTAATCTAATAATAGCATCATTGGTGCGCTGGAAGAGAGGACGCGAAGTCGTGATTATACAGGTTAATTTTTTTGTGTGCTTTTTTGTCGCTGTCTGTATGGGGTGAGTGATTGTGGTAATCGAATAATAGCATCATTGGTGCGCTGGAAGTGGGGACGCGAAGTCGTGATTATTCAGGTTAATTTTTTGGTGTGCTTTTGTGTTGCTGTTCGTATCGGATGAGTGATTGTGGTAATCGAATAATAGCATCATTGGTGCGCTGGAAGAGAGGACGTGAAGTCGTGATTATACAGGTTAATTTTTTGGTGTGCTTTTTTGTCGCTGTCTGTATGGGGTGAGTGATTGTGGTAATCGAATAATAGCATCATTGGTGCGCTGGAAGTGGGGACGCGAAGTCGTGATTATTCAGGTTAATTTTTTGGTGTGCTTTTGTGTCGCTGTTCGTATCGGATGAGTGATTGTGCTAATCGAATAATAGCATCATTGGTGCGCTGGAAGAGAGGACGCGAAGTCGTGATTATACAGGTTAATTTTTTGGTGTGCTTTTTTGTCGCTGTCTGTATGGGGTGAGTGATTGTGGTAATCGAATAATAGCATCATTGGTGCGCTGGAAGAGAGGACGCGAAGTCGTGATTATACAGGTTAATTTTTTGGTGTGCTTTTGTGTCGCTGTCTGTATGGGGTGAGTGATTGTGGTAATCGAATAATAGCATCATTGGTGCGCTGGAAGAGGGGACGCGAAGTCGTGATTATTCAGGTTAATTTTTTGGTGTGCTTTTGTGTCGCTGTTCGTATCGGATGAGTGATTGTGCTAATCGAATAATAGCATCATTGGTGCGCTGGAAGAGAGGACGCGAAGTCGTGATTATACAGGTTAATTTTTTGGTGTGCTTTTGTGTCGCTGTCTGTATGGGGTGAGTGATTGTGGTAATCGAATAATAGCATCATTGGTGCGCTGGAAGTGGGGACGCGAAGTCGTGATTATTCAGGTTAATTTTTTGGTGTGCTTTTGTGTCGCTGTCTGTATGGGGTGAGTGATTGTGGTAATCGAATAATAGCATCATTGGTGCGCTGGAAGTGGGGACGCGAAGTCGTGATTATTCAGGTTAATTTTTTGGTGTGCTTTTGTGTCGCTGTTCGTATCGGATGAGTGATTGTGCTAATCGAATAATAGCATCATTGGTGCGCTGGAAGAGAGGACGCGAAGTCGTGATTATACAGGTTAATTTTTTGGTGTGCTTTTGTGTCGCTGTCTGTATGGGGTGAGTGATTGTGGTAATCGAATAATAGCATCATTGGTGCGCTGGAAGTGGGGACGCGAAGTCGTGATTATTCAGGTTAATTTTTTGGTGTGCTTTTGTGTCGCTGTCTGTATGGGGTGAGTGATTGTGGTAATCGAATAATAGCATCATTGGTGCGCTGGAAGTGGGGACGCGAAGTCGTGATTATTCAGGTTAATTTTTTGGTGTGCTTTTGTGTCGCTGTTCGTATCGGATGAGTGATTGTGCTAATCGAATAATAGCATCATTGGTGCGCTGGAAGAGAGGACGCGAAGTCGTGATTATACAGGTTAATTTTTTGGTGTGCTTTTGTGTCGCTGTCTGTATGGGGTGAGTGATTGTGGTAATCGAATAATAGCATCATTGGTGCGCTGGAAGAGGGGACGCGAAGTCGTGATTATTCAGGTTAATTTTTTGGTGTGCTTTTGTGTCGCTGTTCGTATCGGATGAGTGATTGTGCTAATCGAATAATAGCATCATTGGTGCGCTGGAAGAGAGGACGCGAAGTCGTGATTATACAGGTTAATTTTTTGGTGTGCTTTTGTGTCGCTGTCTGTATGGGGTGAGTGATTGTGGTAATCGAATAATAGCATCATTGGTGCGCTGGAAGTGGGGACGCGAAGTCGTGATTATTCAGGTTAATTTTTTGGTGTGCTTTTGTGTCGCTGTCTGTATGGGGTGAGTGATTGTGGTAATCGAATAATAGCATCATTGGTGCGCTGGAAGTGGGGACGCGAAGTCGTGATTATTCAGGTTAATTTTTTGGTGTGCTTTTGTGTCGCTGTCTGTATGGGGTGAGTGATTGTGGTAATCGAATAATAGCATCATTGGTGCGCTGGAAGTGGGGACGCGAAGTCGTGATTATTCAGGTTAATTTTTTGGTGTGCTTTTGTGTCGCTGTTCGTATCGGATGAGTGATTGTGGTAATCGAATAATAGCATCATTGGTGCGCTGGAAGAGAGGACGCGAAGTCGTGATTATACAGGTTAATTTTTTGGTGTGCTTTTGTGTCGCTGTCTGTATGGGGTGAGTGATTGTGGTAATCGAATAATAGCATCATTGGTGCGCTGGAAGAGAGGACGCGAAGTCGTGATTATACAGGTTAATTTTTTGGTGTGCTTTTGTGTCGCTGTCTGTATGGGGTGAGTGATTGTGGTAATCGAATAATAGCATCATTGGTGCGCTGGAAGTGGGGACGCGAAGTCGTGATTATTCAGGTTAATTTTTTGGTGTGCTTTTGTGTCGCTGTTCGTATCGGATGAGTGATTGTGCTAATCGAATAATAGCATCATTGGTGCGCTGGAAGAGAGGACGTGAAGTCGTGATTATACAGGTTAATTTTTTGGTGTGCTTTTGTGTCGCTGTCTGTATGGGGTGAGTGATTGTGGTAATCGAATAATAGCATCATTGGTGCGCTGGAAGAGAGGACGCGAAGTCGTGATTATACAGGTTAATTTTTTGGTGTGCTTTTGTGTCGCTGTCTGTATGGGGTGAGTGATTGTGGTAATCGAATAATAGCATCATTGGTGCGCTGGAAGAGGGGACGCGAAGTCGTGATTATTCAGGTTAATTTTTTGGTGTGCTTTTGTGTCGCTGTTCGTATCGGATGAGTGATTGTGCTAATCGAATAATAGCATCATTGGTGCGCTGGAAGAGAGGACGCGAAGTCGTGATTATACAGGTTAATTTTTTGGTGTGCTTTTGTGTCGCTGTCTGTATGGGGTGAGTGATTGTGGTAATCGAATAATAGCATCATTGGTGCGCTGGAAGTGGGGACGCGAAGTCGTGATTATTCAGGTTAATTTTTTGGTGTGCTTTTGTGTCGCTGTCTGTATGGGGTGAGTGATTGTGGTAATCGAATAATAGCATCATTGGTGCGCTGGAAGTGGGGACGCGAAGTCGTGATTATTCAGGTTAATTTTTTGGTGTGCTTTTGTGTCGCTGTCTGTATGGGGTGAGTGATTGTGGTAATCGAATAATAGCATCATTGGTGCGCTGGAAGTGGGGACGCGAAGTCGTGATTATTCAGGTTAATTTTTTGGTGTGCTTTTGTGTCGCTGTTCGTATCGGATGAGTGATTGTGGTAATCGAATAATAGCATCATTGGTGCGCTGGAAGAGAGGACGCGAAGTCGTGATTATACAGGTTAATTTTTTGGTGTGCTTTTGTGTCGCTGTCTGTATGGGGTGAGTGATTGTGGTAATCGAATAATAGCATCATTGGTGCGCTGGAAGAGAGGACGCGAAGTCGTGATTATACAGGTTAATTTTTTGGTGTGCTTTTGTGTCGCTGTCTGTATGGGGTGAGTGATTGTGGTAATCGAATAATAGCATCATTGGTGCGCTGGAAGTGGGGACGCGAAGTCGTGATTATTCAGGTTAATTTTTTGGTGTGCTTTTGTGTCGCTGTTCGTATCGGATGAGTGATTGTGGTAATCGAATAATAGCATCATTGGTGCGCTGGAAGAGAGGACGCGAAGTCGTGATTATACAGGTTAATTTTTTGGTGTGCTTTTGTGTCGCTGTCTGTATGGGGTGAGTGATTGTGGTAATCGAATAATAGCATCATTGGTGCGCTGGAAGAGAGGACGCGAAGTCGTGATTATACAGGTTAATTTTTTGGTGTGCTTTTGTGTCGCTGTCTGTATGGGGTGAGTGATTGTGGTAATCGAATAATAGCATCATTGGTGCGCTGGAAGTGGGGACGCGAAGTCGTGATTATTCAGGTTAATTTTTTGGTGTGCTTTTGTGTCGCTGTCTGTATCGGATGAGTGATTGTGGTAATCGAATAATAGCATCATTGGTGCGCTGGAAGAGAGGACGCGAAGTCGTGATTATACAGGTTAATTTTTTGGTGTGCTTTTGTGTCGCTGTCTGTATGGGGTGAGTGATTGTGGTAATCGAATAATAGCATCATTGGTGCGCTGGAAGTGGGGACGCGAAGTCGTGATTATTCAGGTTAATTTTTTGGTGTGCTTTTGTGTCGCTGTCTGTATGGGGTGAGTGATTGTGGTAATCGAATAATAGCATCATTGGTGCGCTGGAAGTGGGGACGCGAAGTCGTGATTATTCAGGTTAATTTTTTGGTGTGCTTTTGTGTCGCTGTTCGTATCGGATGAGTGATTGTGGTAATCGAATAATAGCATCATTGGTGCGCTGGAAGAGAGGACGCGAAGTCGTGATTATACAGGTTAATTTTTTGGTGTGCTTTTGTGTCGCTGTCTGTATGGGGTGAGTGATTGTGGTAATCGAATAATAGCATCATTGGTGCGCTGGAAGAGGGGACGCGAAGTCGTGATTATTCAGGTTAATTTTTTGGTGTGCTTTTGTGTCGCTGTTCGTATCGGATGAGTGATTGTGCTAATCGAATAATAGCATCATTGGTGCGCTGGAAGAGAGGACGCGAAGTCGTGATTATACAGGTTAATTTTTTGGTGTGCTTTTGTGTCGCTGTCTGTATGGGGTGAGTGATTGTGGTAATCGAATAATAGCATCATTGGTGCGCTGGAAGTGGGGACGCGAAGTCGTGATTATTCAGGTTAATTTTTTGGTGTGCTTTTGTGTCGCTGTCTGTATGGGGTGAGTGATTGTGGTAATCGAATAATAGCATCATTGGTGCGCTGGAAGTGGGGACGCGAAGTCGTGATTATTCAGGTTAATTTTTTGGTGTGCTTTTGTGTCGCTGTTCGTATCGGATGAGTGATTGTGCTAATCGAATAATAGCATCATTGGTGCGCTGGAAGAGAGGACGTGAAGTCGTGATTATACAGGTTAATTTTTTGGTGTGCTTTTTTGTCGCTGTCTGTATGGGGTGAGTGATTGTGGTAATCGAATAATAGCATCATTGGTGCGCTGGAAGTGGGGACGCGAAGTCGTGATTATTCAGGTTAATTTTTTGGTGTGCTTTTGTGTCGCTGTTCGTATCGGATGAGTGATTGTGCTAATCGAATAATAGCATCATTGGTGCGCTGGAAGAGAGGACGCGAAGTCGTGATTATACAGGTTAATTTTTTGGTGTGCTTTTGTGTCGCTGTCTGTATGGGGTGAGTGATTGTGGTAATCGAATAATAGCATCATTGGTGCGCTGGAAGTGGGGACGCGAAGTCGTGATTATTCAGGTTAATTTTTTGGTGTGCTTTTGTGTCGCTGTTCGTATCGAATGAGTGATTGTGGTAATCTAATAATAGCATCATTGGTGCGCTGGAAGAGAGGACGCGAAGTCGTGATTATACAGGTTAATTTTTTTGTGTGCTTTTTTGTCGCTGTCTGTATGGGGTGAGTGATTGTGGTAATCGAATAATAGCATCATTGGTGCGCTGGAAGTGGGGACGCGAAGTCGTGATTATTCAGGTTAATTTTTTGGTGTGCTTTTGTGTTGCTGTTCGTATCGGATGAGTGATTGTGGTAATCGAATAATAGCATCATTGGTGCGCTGGAAGAGAGGACGTGAAGTCGTGATTATACAGGTTAATTTTTTGGTGTGCTTTTTTGTCGCTGTCTGTATGGGGTGAGTGATTGTGGTAATCGAATAATAGCATCATTGGTGCGCTGGAAGTGGGGACGCGAAGTCGTGATTATTCAGGTTAATTTTTTGGTGTGCTTTTGTGTCGCTGTTCGTATCGGATGAGTGATTGTGCTAATCGAATAATAGCATCATTGGTGCGCTGGAAGAGAGGACGCGAAGTCGTGATTATACAGGTTAATTTTTTGGTGTGCTTTTTTGTCGCTGTCTGTATGGGGTGAGTGATTGTGGTAATCGAATAATAGCATCATTGGTGCGCTGGAAGAGAGGACGCGAAGTCGTGATTATTCAGGTTAATTTTTTGGTGTGCTTTTTTGTCGCTGTCTGTATGGGGTGAGTGATTGTGGTAATCGAATAATAGCATCATTGGTGCGCTGGAAGAGGGGACGCGAAGTCGTGATTATTCAGGTTAATTTTTTGGTGTGCTTTTGTGTCGCTGTTCGTATCGAATGAGTGATTGTGGTAATCTAATAATAGCATCATTGGTGCGCTGGAAGAGAGGACGCGAAGTCGTGATTATACAGGTTAATTTTTTTGTGTGCTTTTTTGTCGCTGTCTGTATGGGGTGAGTGATTGTGGTAATCGAATAATAGCATCATTGGTGCGCTGGAAGTGGGGACGCGAAGTCGTGATTATTCAGGTTAATTTTTTGGTGTGCTTTTTTGTCGCTGTCTGTATGGGGTGAGTGATTGTGGTAATCGAATAATAGCATCATTGGTGCGCTGGAAGAGGGGACGCGAAGTCGTGATTATTCAGGTTAATTTTTTGGTGTGCTTTTGTGTCGCTGTTCGTATCGAATGAGTGATTGTGGTAATCTAATAATAGCATCATTGGTGCGCTGGAAGAGAGGACGCGAAGTCGTGATTATACAGGTTAATTTTTTTGTGTGCTTTTTTGTCGCTGTCTGTATGGGGTGAGTGATTGTGGTAATCGAATAATAGCATCATTGGTGCGCTGGAAGTGGGGACGCGAAGTCGTGATTATTCAGGTTAATTTTTTGGTGTGCTTTTGTGTTGCTGTTCGTATCGGATGAGTGATTGTGGTAATCGAATAATAGCATCATTGGTGCGCTGGAAGAGAGGACGTGAAGTCGTGATTATACAGGTTAATTTTTTGGTGTGCTTTTTTGTCGCTGTCTGTATGGGGTGAGTGATTGTGGTAATCGAATAATAGCATCATTGGTGCGCTGGAAGAGGGGACGCGAAGTCGTGATTATTCAGGTTAATTTTTTGGTGTGCTTTTGTGTTGCTGTTCGTATCGGATGAGTGATTGTGGTAATCGAATAATAGCATCATTGGTGCGCTGGAAGAGAGGACGTGAAGTCGTGATTATACAGGTTAATTTTTTGGTGTGCTTTTTTGTCGCTGTCTGTATGGGGTGAGTGATTGTGGTAATCGAATAATAGCATCATTGGTGCGCTGAAAGAGGGGACGCGAAGTCGTGATTATACAGGTTAATTTGTTTGTGTGCTTTTTTGTCGCTGTCTGTATGGGGTGAGTGATTGTGGTAATCGAATAATAGCATCATTGGTGCACTGGAAGTGGGGACGCGAAGTCGTGATTATTCAGGTTAATTTTTTGGTGTGCTTTTGTGTCGCTGTTCGTATCGGATGAGTGATTGTGGTAATCGAATAATAGCATCATTGGTGCGCTGGAAGAGAGGACGTGAAGTCGTGATTATACAGGTTAATTTGTTTGTGTGCTTTTTTGTCGCTGTCTGTATGGGGTGAGTGATTGTGGTAATCGAATAATAGCATCATTGGTGCGCTGGAAGTGGGGACGCGAAGTCGTGATTATTCAGGTTAATTTTTTGGTGTGCTTTTTTGTCGCTGTCTGTATGGGGTGAGTGATTGTGGTAATCGAATAATAGCATCATTGGTGCGCTGGAAGTGGGGACGCGAAGTCGTGATTATTCAGGTTAATTTTTTGGTGTGCTTTTTTGTCGCTGTCTGTATGGGGTGAGTGATTGTGGTAATCGAATAATAGCATCATTGGTGCGCTGGAAGAGGGGACGCGAAGTCGTGATTATTCAGGTTAATTTTTTGGTGTGCTTTTGTGTCGCTGTTCGTATCGAATGAGTGATTGTGGTAATCTAATAATAGCATCATTGGTGCGCTGGAAGAGAGGACGCGAAGTCGTGATTATACAGGTTAATTTTTTGGTGTGCTTTTTTGTCGCTGTCTGTATGGGGTGAGTGATTGTGGTAATCGAATAATAGCATCATTGGTGCGCTGGAAGTGGGGACGCGAAGTCGTGATTATTCAGGTTAATTTTTTGGTGTGCTTTTTTGTCGCTGTCTGTATGGGGTGAGTGATTGTGGTAATCGAATAATAGCATCATTGGTGCGCTGGAAGAGGGGACGCGAAGTCGTGATTATTCAGGTTAATTTTTTGGTGTGCTTTTGTGTCGCTGTTCGTATCGAATGAGTGATTGTGGTAATCTAATAATAGCATCATTGGTGCGCTGGAAGAGAGGACGCGAAGTCGTGATTATACAGGTTAATTTTTTTGTGTGCTTTTTTGTCGCTGTCTGTATGGGGTGAGTGATTGTGGTAATCGAATAATAGCATCATTGGTGCGCTGGAAGTGGGGACGCGAAGTCGTGATTATTCAGGTTAATTTTTTGGTGTGCTTTTGTGTTGCTGTTCGTATCGGATGAGTGATTGTGGTAATCGAATAATAGCATCATTGGTGCGCTGGAAGAGAGGACGTGAAGTCGTGATTATACAGGTTAATTTTTTGGTGTGCTTTTTTGTCGCTGTCTGTATGGGGTGAGTGATTGTGGTAATCGAATAATAGCATCATTGGTGCGCTGGAAGTGGGGACGCGAAGTCGTGATTATTCAGGTTAATTTTTTGGTGTGCTTTTGTGTCGCTGTTCGTATCGGATGAGTGATTGTGCTAATCGAATAATAGCATCATTGGTGCGCTGGAAGAGAGGACGCGAAGTCGTGATTATACAGGTTAATTTTTTTGTGTGCTTTTTTGTCGCTGTCTGTATGGGGTGAGTGATTGTGGTAATCGAATAATAGCATCATTGGTGCGCTGGAAGTGGGGACGCGAAATTGTGATTATGCAGGTTATTTTTTTTTGTGCTTTTGTTTCGCTGTTCGTTAGGGGTGAGTGATTGTGGTGATCGAATAATAGCATGACTTACTGAATTATTTGTGTCTTGAGCGTAATTTTTGTTGAGTAATTGGTGTTTTTTTGTGATTCTTTTTTTGAGATCTTAATCAATTGTTTTGTGATTTTCAAAGCCCTTCCTATATCATCGTTGATCGGAAGGCACGGCGTCGGGTGGATTGTGTATAATGTTTTGAAAAAGGTTTTATTTTTAATGGTGAAAAAGCCATTTCTATATAATTATCGAAAGACGCACTGACATTTTGGATTAATTAATAGTGGAGTGAAATAATTGTGTGTGAGTGACTTTGTGTGTTAACCAAAAAGACCTTCCCATAGCATCGTTGCTCGGAAGGCTCGCCGACGGGTCTGTTATGAAAGTCCTCCCCATAGCATCGTAGCTCGGGAGGCATCGAAAAGCCAATACCTTATCCTACTAACCCAAAAAAATAATAATCACGTGATGCTTGAAGGAGATGCTGTGGATTCAACGGTCTCAAGCGGTATCAACAAGTATATAGCGAAAAACTGTGTGCTTGATGAGTCTGCAACTTCAACTATCGGACTAACATTCCTCCCTTTCGTTGAACTGCAGGCTTCTTGGGAGGGCGCCGGTATTGACTAATAAAGAAGGGATCTTCAGAGGTTAAACAGTGAACGGATGGTTGGCTCCCACTGATCATTTTTGATTCATTGTTTAACTTCAGCTGATCTGTCAATAACGGAGTAGCAGCTCATTGGCAGTCAACCATGCTCATGCTCATGCTGCTCATGCTCACGAAATCGGTATTTTTTATTAATCTTAATTTTTGTATTTTTCAATCCGGCTGAAACGTTCTAGGTGCCTTCGATGGCCAAAGAAGCCATTTTGCATCATTAGTTTGTTCATATAATTTGGCAGCTGTCCATACAAAAAAGATGTATGAAGATTCAAAAATCTGTATCTTTTGAAGGATTTTTTTGATCGGTATCTTTGACCGAGTTATGAATTTTTGATTCAAAACAGATATTTTCAAAAAATCGAAATATTGGACGCAAAAATTGTTCAACTTCATTTTTTTATGTAAAATCGAATTTGCAATCAAAAAGTACGCTATTGAAATTTTGATAAAGTGCACCGTTTTCAAATTAAAGCCATTTTTAGGTAACTTTTTTTTGAAATAGTCTTAGTTATTCATTTTTAAAAATGATGCTCATGTTTGCCCACTTTTGAAAAAAATTTTTTTTTTGAAGGTTGAGATATTGTCATGAAAAGGTGTACCGTTTTTATTTGGCTGTGTAAGCGCCAATGTATATTATTTGTTTAAAAGCAACGATATTAAAGTATTACAACAACTGCTAATAATGTTTCAGAGATGGCGAAAAAGATTCCACTTGGTGCAGGTGGGATTTGAACCCACAACTGATCATCTCTGAAACATTATTAGCAGTTGTTGTAATACTTTAATATCGTTGCTTTTAAACAAATAGTCATGAAAAGGTTTAAAAACAGGAAAATTGATATTTTTTAAGTTTCACCCAAACAAGCCATCATTTTCTAATGTCGATATCTCAGCAACTAACGGTCCGATTTTCAATGTGAAAATTTGAAACATTCGTGAAATTTTCCGATCTTTTCTAAAACAATATTTTCAAATCAAGACTAATATTTCAAAAGGCCCAAACATTGAGTAAAACGCCCTTTTGAAATGATTTTGATTTGAAAATTACAAAAAATGTTGTTTTCGAAAAGATCGGAAAATTTCACGAATGTTTTATATTTCAACATTAAAAACAGACCATTAGATGCTGAGATATTGAAATTAGAAAATGGTGGGATGTTTGGGTGGGACTTAGAAAACATCAATTTTCCTGTTTTTAATCCTTTGCATGGCAATATCTCAGCAACTAAGGGTCGTATCAACAAAGTTCAAAACAGCAAAATATAGAGAAATTTCTTAGCTCTTCATTTTTTTCAAAAGTTGACAAATATGTGCACTACTTTAAAAAAATGGAAAACGGCGACTATTTTGAAAAAAGTTCCCTAAAATGGATATAACTTGAAAACAGTGCACTTTATGAAAATATCACTGAAGTACTTTTTAATTGAAAATTGACCAATATTTTGATTTTTTGAAAAAATTAATATTGATTAAAATGTTCATAACTCAGTCAAAGATTTTTTGCCATTCTGGAAATTTCTGAAAAGTAGGCATTTTATGACCCAATTTTTTTTTACCGTGTATCGTGTTTGCAGTGTAGTCCTTATCTATACCTACAACTTTGCCGAAGAGACCAAATCGATCAAAAAATTCCTTCAAAAGATACAGATTTTTGAATTTTTATAAATCATTTTTGTATCGACAACTGCCAAATTTGTAATGATGCAAAATGGCTTCTTTGGGCATACCAAAGGCACCAAAAAAGTTTCAGCCGGATTAAACACTACAAAAAAAGTCGAATGACCGAAATCTCAGAGAATTGCTCATTTAAAACAAAATTTGTCATTTTAAAATTTCGTTTTTTAGAAACTTCAAATTTTTGTCAAAGTGTCATGTGAAGCTAATCATTGATTGATCATTCATTGTTGGTTTGTAATATTAAACCCTAATGAAACTACCCTTCCTTAACCTTCTCATTCTGAGTCACTCTCGATAGCGTTTCAGCGCTGGCTCTCGACTTGGGCTTCGCCGCAAGTAACTGGCGGGATGTTGTGAAATGTTTCATGCTCTCGTGATATTTTCTTTCTTGCCTTGCTGCCTTCACTTTGCCTAGTAATACCAACTTGGTTAGTACACACTACCAGAGTGGAAACCGAAAGAACACCTTTCCAAGACCATGGGACCGTCGTCCGTTCGTCCGTTCACGAAATGGAACCACGCTTACAGTCGGTCCAATCAACTGGTGGTTTCTGTGTGAGTGTGCGATTCAATTTGTGTGGGTTTTTTTTCTGCTGTACTAGTGCTTACTAAAGGCTAGTACCGGGGCCGACTTAGTGCAAGCAGCGGCAGAAGTTGACATTCACTCCACGCGATGCAGTTTCTTTTTTATTTTGCTTGCCAAAGTGGGCTCAGAACCAACTTCCAAGACTGTGTGTGCTGATGGAAAGTTGAGGTTAAGTATGGAGTACTAGTGGGAGAGGGGGGGAGGCCACGTGTGAGTGCGGTATCTATCTACTAGAGAAGGTGGCGCAACTAAATTGCCATTAGTTGGTTTTCTTTGGACCGCAAGGCACGTCCCCTGGCCTCCAACCCAACCCCTTCTGCTTGATGCACATATTATAGTAGGATAGACACTGCGGTTTTGTACTTTGGTCTATAGCTAGGCTCTAGAAATAAGTATAAGCGCAGCAAAACTTTCTGAAATGTTGCCGAGCCGGAGCGAATTGACGGACGTGGAGCGTTAGTTAGTGTGAGTTAGTGGGCAAGTGTGAGGAAATTTGCGCTTTTTTTCTCAACGCTTGGGCGCATTCTCTTTTATGGCTCGGCAGAGTTCTTGAAGTGAGGAGGGCTTTTAAAGGATGGAATCTGAATATACATGTACAGAAGTTGAAAAAAAAATGAGGGACAGCTTTTATGGTTGTGAAATTAAAAGGTAATTCAATTTTTCGATATTTCGTGACGGAGGGGCGGTACGACCCCTTTCATTTTTGAACATTCGAAAAAAAGTCGTGTTTTTCAATAATGTACAAAACTTTTATTTCGTAAAATCCCAATAAATCTTGATGATTACATACAAACCAATTCTACACCCAAAGTTGAAGAACGAGGGGATAGTCCTCACGAAAAGAAACGTGAGGAAAGTGCTATTTTGCGAGAGTATAGTCCTCTCGCGTGTTCATTCGTTCATTGGAACAGTTCATCCTATTGAGTGGCTTATATGGACAAATGACCGCCACTTAGTCACCGAACCATGGTGGCTCATACGGCAAAGGCACGGTTCAATATGCCGATGGTCTTGGGTTCGAGTCTCGGTACCGGTACTTTTTTTTTGATAGATGAACTTTTTTTGAAGATGAACCAATGAGTAAAGTACTCTCGGTAATTTCGGGATTTATCCTCTCAGTCCGCACACAGTACCATTTTACTACCGAATCGTGCTCTTTATCCTCTCGTATGCCGATGTCCTGTTCTGGGTGTAATTGTACATCAAAATTGGTGCAATTGGGTACTAAAGCCCTATGTAAATTTTTATGTACAACGGTAAAAAACACGATTTAAAACCATTTCTGATCACTTTTTTTCATTTTAATGCAAAATTTTTTTTTGACAAGACAACATTTTTTCGATGGATCAACTATGGTCCCCTTGGAACGAGCTGTCAAGTAGGAGCTTTTCAAGAAGGACTGCGAGGTTAATTTTTCTTAATTGATTTAAAAATCAATTTTAAACTCTTTGTGGTCGTACAAAGGGTAATTTTACTCAGAAAAATAAGCTTTATCGCTGTAAACAATAATATCAGCAATCTGAGCTTCATTTTAGGACCCAATTGTCTGTTCTACCACCGTAGACCATTGTTACACTCTGAAAAATAACCCTACAAAGTTAAAAAAATCCGAAATTTTAAGATGAAAAATTTTGTTCTAAAAGAAAAAAAAATACCCTCCTGGGTTATTGCAGGTTCTGGCAGAATTTTTACATCAATTTTTTGTATTTTTTCGATGAAAAATACGTTTTTTTCGGAATTCTGAGTACGCCATCAAATCGGGCCTCCGATTTTTATTCCTTTGACACCCAAATTCCAAACCATCACCGTTTCGAGTTGCAAATGATTGAAAAACACGTCTTTTTCCGTTTGTTCAAAATTGAAAGGGGTCGCATCGACCCTCTGTCAATAGGTATCGAAAAATGGAGCTCGGATTCGTGATCAAGGACCAAAATTACGATTCCCGAGCATGGGTAAATAACAAGGAAAATGAGTAATAATACCTTTCTCTGGTATCAATACCAAATTTTGGTATTCCTGGACCCTTTAAAATTTGTCTTAAGGATTATGCAAGAGAAAAATATGGTATCATACCAATTTAAGGTGTTGTTTTGATATTGCAAAATTGCAGAATTTGTCAATGGTCGAGTACCACATTTTGGTATTCTTTTGGTATTACAATATTTTATCAAATTCCTCTGAAACTATGAGAAAATTTTGAGCAATTTTGAGAAAAAAAAAATTTTTGCGCTAAAATGATGTCTCAAAACCGGAAATTTCAAACTTGATTTTAAACATTTTTAATATACCCCCTAAAGAAAAGACTTGAAATTGTGGAAAATTTTCTAAGTTAGGATGCCACATTTTGGTATTATTTTGGTATTGAAAGGTTTCATCAAATTCCTCTGAAACTATGGGAATTTTTTATAAATTTTGACGAGATAATTAATTTTGCGCTAAAATGACTTGAAACCTAAAAATGTTAAAGCTGATTCTAATTTTTTTTTCTATATACCCACTAAGATTTTTTTTAAAAGCGTTGAAATTTCTCTATGTTGGGATAACCAAATACTTTGGAAAACGAGTTAATCGACAGATTATTGAATTTTGGTGAATTTCAATCCAGTTTCATTTTAATAACACTTATTTTTCAATTTTGTTATTTTTCAGAAACTTCAACAACTTCATGCACAGGCCGTTCATCAATGACAAATGCATTCGATGTGGTGAAGAATATCACTAAGAACAACATGGAATCATCAGGTTAGTAGATTTGGCTGTTGCATATGGATCATTTCCGTTTTTTCACTAACTGCAACTGTTACACTAAAAATTGTATGAAAATACCAAATTTTGGTATTTCTTGTGCAAATACCAGCGCCCAAAATGTGGTCTTGGTTGCCTAGAAATAGATGGTCAAATACCATGAAATCATACCAAAATCATGTTTGTGGAAGACCACAGGTACAGTATGTAAAAAAAGTATTTACACCCCTCGGGCACTATGCACATTTTGTGATGAAACATGTAAACAATTTAATGTTGACATAAACCTAGTACTAAGTTCTGTTCAGAAACTCATGCTGAACATTTTGCTGCAAAAAGCTCATGAAAAGATGTTTTCTATAAAAAGTTATATAACAAATACTAATACAAAAATAAATAAGGTGCAAAAAAAGTTTGTACACCTTTCGAAAAATTAACATAAATAAAGTTGTTTGTTGACAAATCACCATAAATCCAGTCTCCCAACTCCAAATAGGCATCCTTGACTGATTAAAAATATAATTTGGATTGAATATAAAGTTTACTAATTACTTAGTATAAAAGTTTACATAACTCTTGAAATTCTATATAAAACTTATCTAAACTTAATTTTGCAAACTTTAAATTTAACTAAATGTCAATATATTACCATAGAATTGATAAATAAACATTCTGGAGTGGGTATAATACCGTTCTGGGGGTCTTTGTATCGCTAGAATAGATTTTTCGTTGGAATTTCGTACCAACCCGGAATTACGTCGTCGGAAAATCCGCCGGCATCCGAACCGGTCCACAATTAACAAGTCAACCTATGTGGCATCTAAAAGGACATAAAATTTCCGATCTTTTGATACCCAGACATCTAGGTTTTCTATAAAACCCACGTTTTTAAACACCTAGGCAAAAACGTTGTTATGGTTTCGTTTGAGCAATCTGCCAAAAATGTATGGAATTTCGTAATTTTTGTTCTCGTGGATCAAACTTACTTTTTGCCCAGGTATTTAAAAACGTGGGTTTTATAGAAAACCTAGATGTATGGGTATCAAAAGATCGGAAATTTTATGCCCTTTCCGATGCCACATAGGTTAACTTGTGAATTGTGGACCGGTTCGGATGCCGGCGGATTTTCCGACGACGTAATTCCGGGTTGGTACGAAATTCCAACGAAAAATCTATTCTAGCGATACAAAGAACCCCAGAACGGTGTTATACCCACTCCAGAATGTTTATTTATCAATTCTATGGTAATATATTGATATTTAGTTAAATTTAAAGTTTGCAAAATTAAGTTTAGATAAGTTTTATATAGAATTTCAAGAGTTATGTAAACTTTTATACTAAGTAATTAGTAAACTTTATATTCAATCCAAATTATATTTTTAATCAGTCAAGGATGCCTATTTGGAGTTGGGAGACTGGATTTATGGTGATTTGTCAACAAATAACTTTATTCATGTTAATTTTTCGAAAGGTGTACAAACTTTTTTTGCACCTTATTTATTTTTGTATTAGTATTTGTTATATAACTTTTTATAGAAAACATCTTTTCATGAGCTTTTTGCAGCAAAATGTTCGGCATGAGTTTCTGAACAAAACGTAGTACTAGGTTTATGTCAACATTAAATTGTTTACATGTTTCATCACAAAATGTGCATAGTGCCCGAGGGGTGTAAATACTTTTTTTACATACTGTATACCAAAATCTGATTTCCCAAGGGCGCGGGAATACCTAAAAATAAAACCTTGGCAATACCAAGTTTTGGTATTCAAGCAATGTTCACAAATCCAGAACCCGGGCAGACGGTAATAACAAAATTAATAATATTTCAATAACAAATCCTGTTAAAATAACAAAAAGTGTTATTATTTTATCCTGAAGTTCAACTTCAAGAAGAAAAAATAATAACAGTTTCTGATAAAATAACAAAATTTGGTATTGAAGTGATATTACATTGAACATGTTTAATAACACGCTAATAAGAGGAAATGTTATACATTTCAAAAACTCTCCTAATAACAAAATTTGTTATTCGTTCGGTATACTGACTTAGAAATAAAATAACCATAAATCGCACAAATGTTTCCAGTTTCTAAGTGTCCATAACACAATCTGTTATTATTTTTTCTTTTGTTAAATATGTTTAGATCTTTGGGATAATTTTGTCTAATTTCGTCGGGGTCATTATTTTGGCCATGAAATGGGGTCCTTAAGCTAAAATTATTCTAAAAAGTTGAAATTTTGAAAGTTGATTTTTTTTAATTATTTGATATACCCCCTAAGGGACTTTGCTGAAATTGGCTAGAACTATGGGATAATTTTGACCAATTTCGTCGGGGTCATTATTTTGGCCATGAAATGGGGTCCTTAAGCTAAAATAATTTTGAAAAGTTGAAATTTTGAAAGTTGATTTTTTAATTATTTGATATACCCCCTAAAGGACTTTGTTTAAAATGGTTAGAACTATGGGATAATTTTGTCTAATTTCGTCGGGTTCATTATTTTGGCCATGAAATGGGGTCCTTAAGCTAAAATTATTCTAAAAAGTTGAAATTTTGAAAGTTGATTTTTTTAATTATTTGATATACCCCCTAAGGGACTTAGCTAAAATTGGCTAGAACTATGGGATAATTTTGAACAATTTCGTCGGGATCATTATTTTGGTCATGAAATGAAGTCCTTAAGCTAATATTATTCTGAAAAGTTGAAATTTTGAAAGTTGATTTTTTTAGTTATTTGATAAACCTCTTAAAGGACTTTGTTTAAAATGGTTAGAACTATGGGATAATTTTGACCAATTTCGTCGGGGTCATTATTTTGGTCATGAAATGGGGTCCTTAAGCTAACGTTATTCTAAAAAGTTGAAATTTTGAAAGTTGATTTTTTTTAATTATTTGATATAAGGGACTTTGCTAAAATTGGCTAGAACTATGGGATAATTTTGACCAATTTCGTCAGGGTCATTATTTTGGTCATGAAATGGGGTCCTTAAGCTAACATTATTCTAAAAAGTTGAAATTTTGAAAGTTGATTTTTTTTATTATTTGATATACTCCCTAAGGGACCATCCATACACCACGTGGACACTTTTTTGGGAATCTGTTACCCCTCCCCCCCCCCTCGTGAACAATTGTCCATACAAAAAAAACTTTTTTGTATGGATCGTGGACAATCGCTATACCCCCCCCCCCCTTTAGTGTCCACGTGGTTTATGGATGGTCCCTAAGGGATTTTACTAAAATTGGTTAGAACTATGAAATAATTTTGACCAATTTTATCGGGGTCATTTATTTCACCATGGAATAGGGTTTCAAGCTAAAATTAATCGAATAAAATTTACTTCATTTTTTTTTTTAGTTTTGTTATATTCCCTAACGGAATTGATTTATTTATTGAGAATTTTTGATGTGTGAATATCAAAAACTGTTATTATTTTCACAGAGCCAGGAAGTCGGAGCTGACGTTGAAGTTCGAGCTGGAGACTGCATCGGATTCAGCAAATTTTCAGCAACTTTTACTTGGAGTCGGAATCTGTGAAGTCGGGTATTTTTAGAGAACTGAAGTCGTCGTTTACGTCATATCCTGCATTCAGAGTCGGAGTTGTTTTCAAAGTATGGATTCAAAGTCGCTTGGAGGTACCCGACTCTGCAGCCCTGACTAGTACAGAGGAGTTATGGCAACTGCAGGTTTATTTGCAAATTACAAATAAACCAAAACAAAAACTTTTTTTGTTATGGAGACATACCAGTTCAATAACATTTTTTGTTATTATGCTGCTCCACCTCTCCGCTCACAATAACAAATCTTGTTATTCCTTCATAATTCCTTCTGTGTTATTGGTTTGTTATTGCAATAACAACATAATAAAACTTTAAGTTATTCTTCGAACAAATCTTTGTTATTGATTTTTGTTATTTTAACAACTAATCCGATCATCCCAATAACATATTTCGATCTTCTCACAATATCAAAAACTGACCTTCCCAAGTTATTTCCGTCTGCTCGGGAAGACCTCAACTTGGTATTGAAATGGTTTTATTTTTAGGTATTATTTTACCTTTGGAATAACATGGTTTGGTATTGTTGTGCCCTTCCACGTACAAGACTTTGGTATGATTTAATGTTATGTTACCATCTATTACTGGGCAACCAAGAGCACATTTTGGTCCCTGTTATTTGCCCAAGTTATACCAAAATTTGGTATTCCCGTGTTATTTACCACTGCACGGGTTTACGCAAATCCAAGAAGTTGGCCCCTTTTATCGAACTTTTCGATCTTGTATAAGATCAGGGAAAAAGATTTTGAAAATTTATCATTTATGTATGATTATATCAACGTTACATTCAATTTCAATAATTTATCGTGTAACAACTGTTCATGACTCATTCCAGCAACTTAATTCACTGTCGACAAAATTGATTCCAAAAATAACCCCACAGCAAACCTCTCATTACCGGGCCACCACCACACCTTATTCTCGAGCCAACTTCCAACTTTTCGGCGCCTTTTTAAAAAACTGCACATTCGGCGGCGCACTTTGCCAAGTAGGAAGTAATTACGGCGCGAGTTCTCTCGACGTCGCAGGCCATGATCTTCACCGAGGTCTCAGTCTCAGCGCGCGCGGGCTCCTTCGACCGTCACTTTGCCTTCGCCAGACTTTGCCAATTGCTTTGGCCTGCCGACACTTGGACGTCTGAGATTTCTGTATTTAGACGCGTAATTGAGTTTGTAGTGGTGTGTCGAGCAGCACCCCGGCAGCCATTTTTTTGGGGGTTGAAGCAATTTGTTCGGTTTTTTTTTGTGCCGCCAGCCGAAAATCAACCACGTGAATCGCGATCAGATGCAGAAACTACCCCCAAACTACCCCTTGTTGCTCGCTGCAACCCCTAACTTTCAATTTTAACAGTAAAAAATAACGGGGAAAAATCATGAAAATAAATTAAATGGAACAATAATATCAAAAAATAATAATTTTCGAAAAACTAAAATTTAACCTACATTTACAGAAACATTTTTCACAGTGTACGCCCCAATTCAACCGTCTATTCTTCGTGAGGGCCATTCATGCTCAGCGACGACGACGTCGGGAGCCTTTTTTCGGCAGTGTGGCGTTCGGGTTTCACGATCACGATCATGGCCGCGACGAAGCGAAGGTAGCGCAGCTACTCGTGCATGATTAAAATCACAAATCGCACCAAAGTGCGTCCAAATAATGAGTGATTTTGTTGAGTAAATCAAATCTAAGATTTTAGTGATTGTATTTTCTTTTCAAAACATAAGATATTTCAATTTAATAGTAATAGTCGGAGTCGAAAAATCTTTAGACGCTAGATTCCAAGCTTATTTGGCTATTTAAATCGAATAATCAATCTAGACCTTTACTCAACTTCACGCTCCAATTAAATGCTCTAATCCTCCTTACGTAATGTTCCGTGCGATTTGAAGCAAATCACTCAAGGTACCGTTTAAAGCCCATGGACATTGCCATGCATGCCAGCACCTAGACCATGATTACTAAGCACTATTTACCCAGTTCCTAAGAATAACAAGCCGTGATTCAGAAACGCACAGCCACACAACGATCAAAAATCTAGAACACAAGCCACTCAAATCCATGTCCACGGCCAAGGTCCTCCCGAACAACCACCGTACCGTAGCGGAACGGAATAGACCAATTGCGGGTAGAACTTTAGCTGCAAAATGCTCAATCAAGCGCTCAATCAGAACGGAAAAGCGTGCCTCAAAGTCCTAATGAGCAGCAGCGCATCGCTTTGATTAGCCGGTGGACCTGATTTCAGCGTTGACCTCTGCTGCAGAACAACAAGGAAGCAATCTCACGAAGAAAGGAAGTCTCATGATTCGGCGCTAGTTTCAGCCTGATGAA
This sequence comes from Culex pipiens pallens, assembly GCF_016801865.2. Lineage (NCBI taxonomy): Eukaryota > Metazoa > Arthropoda > Insecta > Diptera > Culicidae > Culex > Culex pipiens. Next base: position 201,998,713 of record NC_068938.1, read on the forward strand.
GTTGGCAAGAAACTGCAGCAAACAAACAAGCCAAAATAAAATAATAACAGCAATTGATCAAATTGAGGAAGACGAAGCAGCAGAAGAAGAAGAGCCACCGGTTAGCTGGTAATAAAGGAAGGAAATCTTTCATGGCCTGATGGGAAAATTAATATTAATTTCTGACTTCTCGGCAGCGTCTCGCGATCGGCCAAGGAGACTTTCTGGTGCCGAACGAATCGGCGTGGCGTGTGGCGGCAAAATTAGCTAAAAGTTTACTGTGAAAAGCTCAAAAAAGTCTTATTTCATGAATAATTAATACTATTACAAAAAGACAAGACACACAAACATATGCTCACGTTACAGTCCATATTCGATTATACGAAGGATTCGGAAAATCGAAACACGACATTTTTTCTGTTGTTGTCTCATTTTTGATTGTCGAGCTTAGGTATGACCTCTAAACTACGCAAAAGTAATTTAGAATTTTTAAATCGAAAATGGCGGTGACGAAATATTATTCGAATTTGATGTTAAAAACAAGAAATAGAAAAAAATAACAAAAACATTTTTTTTGTTCGTGATTCGATTATCCGAAGTCTCATACAAACCTTCAGATAATCGAACTTTGGGTAATCGAAACTTCGGATAATCAAGGCTTCAGATAATCGTCAACATACCCGAGCAGACGGAAATAACTTGGGAAGGTCAGTTGTGAGAAGATCGAAATATGTTATTGGGATGATCGGATTAGTTGTTAAAATAACAAAAATCAATAACAAAGATTTGTTCGAAGAATAACTTAAACTGTTATTATGTTGTTATTGCAATAACAAACCAATAAAACAGTAGGAATCATGCAGGAATAACAAGATTTGTTATTTTGTGCAGAGAGGTGGAGCAGCATAATAACAAAAAATGTTATTGAACTGGTATGTCTCCATAACAAAAAAAATTATTGTTTTGGTTTATTTGTAATTTGCAAATAAACCTGCAGTTGCCATAACTCCTCTGTACTAGTCAGGGCTGCAGAGTCGGGTACCTCCAAGCGACTTTGAATCCATACTTTGAAGACAACTCCGACTCTGGATGCAGGATATGACGTCAACGACGACTTCAGCTTTCCAAAAATACCCGACTTCACAGATTCCGACTCCAAGTAAAAGTTGCTGAAAATTTGCTGAAACCGATGCCGTCTCCGAGGTCTCACTCCAGCTCGAACTTCAACGTCAGCTCCGACTTCCTGGCTCTGTGAAAATAATAACAGTTTTTGTTATTCACACTTCAAAAATTCTCAATAAATAAATCAATTCCGTTAGGGAATGTAACAAAATTAAAAAAAAAATTAACTCTCAAAAGTTAATTTTATCGGATAAAATGATCCCGATGAAATTAAATGACCCCGAAGAAATTGGTCAAAATTTTTTCATAGTTCTAGCCAATTTTAGTAAAATCCCTTAGGGGGTATATCAAATAATTAAAAAAAATCAACTTTCAAAATTTCAACTTTTTAGAATAATTTTAGCTTAAGGACCCCATTTCTTGGGCAAAATAATGACCCCGACGAAATTGGTCAAAATTATCCCATAGTTCTAAACATTTTAAACAAAGTCCTCTAGGGGGTATATCAAATAATTAAAAAAGTCAACTTTCAAAATTTCAACTTTTAAGAATAATTTTAGCTTAAGGACCCCATTTCATGGCCAAAATAATGACCCTGGCGAAATTGGTCAAAATTATCCCAAAGATCTAAACATATTTAACAAAAGAAAAAATAATAACAAATTGTGTTATGGACACTTAGAAACTTTTCCATTTGTGCGATTTATGGTAATTTTATTTCTAAGTCAGTATACCGAACGAATAACAAATTTTGTTATTTTGGGTTTTTGAAATGTGTAACATTTCCTCTTATTAGCGTGTTATTAAACATTTTCAATATAATATCACTTCAATACCAAATTTTGTTATTTTATCAGAAACTGTTATTATTTTTCTTCTTGAAGTTGAACTTCAGGATAAAATAATAACACTTTTTGTTATTTTAACAGGATTTGCTATTGAAATATTATTAATTTTGTTATTACCGTCTGCCCGGGTAAACATTTAAAAGAATTATTGTACGCTATCCACAAATGACGTAGCAATTTTTCTAGTGTTTCAGACCTACCATCCAACCTCGTAGCATTTTTTCCATAGGACCATCCATAAATCACGTGGGCAGTTAAGGGGATACGGGAAGGTTCGCCATATCAATTCCACGATTCGAGTTTTCAAAAGCAGTTTTAAAGAAAAGGTTGTTACGATTTCAATGAAACTTTGTAGACATGTTATCCTAGGCCATTTTTGTGTTCATGGAGCCAGTGCACTCGAGAATGACAATTGAGAAGGGCGTTAGTTATTTAAATATTGTTGTATTTTGTAACTAAAAAAAATACTGTATCTCGAAGCCGTTGCATCGTATCAAAAAGTGTTCAAAGATAAACTTGTAGGAATTTGGACAAGCTTTTGAAAAAAAAAAATACACTGAAAAGAAAAATACACGTCACCTCTATGAGATTTTCAAATTTTTAAGTTTAAAAGATAAATTTTAAGATGATGTCACGATATTTTTCGTTTAAAATATTTGAGGAAATAGCCTAAGATGTTACCAAAAGACTCAGGAAAAATGCAGGATGGTATGTCTCTCCTTAAAAAAATACTAAATTCATTTACTAAAACTGTTTTTTTTAATTGGTCAAATCGTTAAAATTTTCCAAAAACTGATAGGTGGATTCGATTCTCCAGACAATTTTACTTAAAGGTCTACATATTGACCTATGTTCAATGTCCAATCCTTGTGAAGATACAGTGGTTTAAAAATTAAAATGTTGAAAAAATAGGTTTTTTTTGTGGTTTTTGCCCATTTCTTCTAGGCCTGGGCCTCCAGGCGGGCTTCGATCCAAAAATTCGCCAAAAATATTTTTTTCACCCAATTTTCGATCTTTAAAAAGCATTGAAAAGAAGCACTCCTGAAATTTAAGATAATCTTAAGGGTTGGAATTGGGACTTGTTTCATGTGATTTTGCCAATGTTTAAAAAAAAATCATTTTTTTTTCTGGGGCCTGTATTTTCACAAATATTTTCTTTATAATTTGTAAAAAAAAGTATGTAGTAATTTACTATGTCTCTAAGCATTTTTCAACAATTTGAATGATGGTTTCACTCTAGAGTAAAAAAAAAATGAAAAACATACTAAAAAAAAAAAAACTAAAAATTCGAACATGAAAAAACTAAATAGACACAAGGTTATTTTAGCAGGTGATAGTATTATCCAAACACTATCAGAAACATAAACTCAACAATATAAATGCAAACATAAATGCAAAAAAAAACAAAAAATACAAAAAACACAAAAATAAATAAGAAAAACATAAAACAAGAGAAGTCAAGTTTTTCGTAGAAGGGTAATTCTCTACCAACTCACACGAAATCGGGAAAAGTTGCCCCGACCCCTCTTCGATTTGCGTGAAACTTTGCCCTAAGGGGTAACTTTTGTCCCTGATCACGAATCCGAGGTCCGTTTTTTGATATCTCGTGACGGAGGGGCGGTACGACCCCTTCCATTTTTGAACATGCGAAAAAAAGAGGTGTTTTTCAATAATTTGCAGCCTGAAACGGTGATGAGATAGAAATTTGGTGTTAAAGGGACTTTTATGTAAAATTAGACGCCCGATTTGATGGCGTACTCAGAATTCCGGAAAAACGTATTTTTCATCGAAAAAAACACTAAAAAAGTTTTTAAAATTCTCCCATTTTCCGTTACTCAAATGTAAAAAATTATGGAACATGTCATTTTATGGGAAATTTAATGTACTTTTCGAATCTACATTGACCCAGAAGGGTCATTTTTTTATTTAGAACAAAATTTTTTATTTTAAAATTTCGTGTTTTTCTAACTTTGCAGGGTTATTTTTTAGAGTGTAATAATGTTCTACAAAGTTGTAGAGCAGACAATTACAAAAATTTTGCTATATAGACATAAGGGGTTTGCTTATAAAAATCACGAGTTATCGCGATTTTACAAAAAAAAATGTTATGAAAAAGTAACTTTTTGCGTTTCTTTTTGTTTCGTCGTCCGTGTCTGTCGCGGGTGACCATGAACGGCCATGATCGACGACGACCAACTTTTTCAAAAGTTTTTTTCGTAAAATCGCGATAACTCGTGATGTTTATGAGCAAACCCCTTATGTCTATATATCAAAATTTTTGTAATTGTCTGCTCTACAACTTTGTACAACATTGTTGCACTCTAAAAAATAACCCTGCAAAGTTAGAAAAAACACGAAATTTTAAAATGAAAAAAATTGTTCTAAATGAAAAAATGACCCTTCTGGGTCAATGTAGATTCGAAAAGTACATTGAATTTCCCATAAGATAACATGTTCCAAAATTTTTTACATTTGAGTAATGGAAAATGGGAGAATTTTAAAAACTTTTTCAGTGTTTTTTTCGATGAAAAATACGTTTTTCGGAATTCTGAGTACGCCATCAAATCGGGCGTCTAATTTTAGATAAAAGTCTCTTTGACACTAAATTTCTATCTCATCACCGTTTCAGGCTGCAAATTATTGAAAAACACCTCTTTTTTCGCATGTTCAAAAAAGGAAGGGGTCGTACCGCCCCTCCGTCACGAGATATCAAAAAACGGACCTCGGATTCGTGATCAGGGACAAAAGTTATCCCTTAGGACAAAGTTTTACGCAAATCGAAGAGGGGTCGGGGCAACTGCTGTATGAGTTGGTAGAGAATTACCCAGAACAAAAGTTGACCTCCTGAAAACGGAAAAAATAAAAATTGTCGAAAAAAAAAATTGGAGTTAAACAAGCATATAGACTAGGAAAACAAATTAAAAATTATTCAAACACGGCGTATTGAAGGCCTGACCATAAAGTCGGCAGGTCTGGAATTATTCATGGCCCAGGATGCGTCAAAACATTCCGCTTCATTTGGACGAGCAAAACAAAACAAGAAAAACCATCCTAGTTCTCTAGCCACCCAAATATTATTCCAGAACAGGTTTGGATCGGAATTCAGCACGATTATTTCAAAAGGATGAAATACTTTAATCAAACTTTACTCCAATTTGAGAAAAATAAAAAAATAATTTTTTTTAAGAAAATTATATTTTTATGTTTGAATTTTTTTTATAAATAATTCAAAATACGTTTTTAACGATTAATTTACTATCAAAATTATCTCATTATATGAGAAAAAAGTAACACTAAAATTCACTAACGAAACATCTTTAATCAAAACAAGGAACCTCACTACAAAGTCTCCAAAAATCACTACCACTCAGACAGACACATACAATTTAGCCTGAGGCTGCTGCCGCTGCTGCTGCACATAGCGCAAAAGCAAACCGCGCGCGTCAAGGTCAATTAATTAGAATGTTGTGTATAATAGGAAGCAAAATCTGGCAGCCACCGCGAGAAAGAGTGCGAAAGAAGTACAAGTTGAAAACGAAGAAGTAAGAGAGAGAAGTTAGAAGTGGGTAAGCGAAAGAGAAACAACAACAACAGCAATAAAAGACGCGAATTGTTTGATGATGGACACTCAAAAAAATATTCACGTTGAAGTTACGTGAAAAGCTATGTGGTTTTTTTCCACTAGAGTTTTCACGTAGCTTTTACGAGGTGACGCTAGTAGAAATGAAATTTGCTTGGCCAGATCATTTCACGTTGATTCTACGTGTTTCACACGTAATAGCTAAGTGAATCAATCGTTGATTTTTACATGTTTGTAGTAGTAAACGTTATATGATTTTTCTTTAGTTTTAGGAGGCTATTTCATTATTATTATTTTCGGATATAATTAAAAAAGAAATATAGTGTAGTTTGTTATAACTTATTTTATTTATCAACAAATAATTTTCTTATGGACAATCTCACCTATGCAACGCACAACACTTTATGTTCTTCCCAACAAAAAATGCCCCGAGATCTACAATTAGTCTTTTTTTTTTTTTTTTTTTTTAATTTATATTTATTCAAATTTCTTTTCCATGTACATTCATTCAGTTAAAATATTATTGAGTGTCCAATCACAAACGATGACTTTTCACCTCAATTTTAAATACTAGCAACTTTCATTTATTCATGAAATATTGTAGCTTTCGCTATTCAGTGATTTCAAATGTAGGAGGTCCTACATGTACAAAAGGGAAAAGGGATACCTTAAAACTAACTTATAAACTATATAAAGAGCGGATCAATGCAGCTGAAGACTGCAATGATTTTTGTCGAAATGCATCAATTATCTTATTGGACATAACATCCAAAGTGTCAACTTCGGCTAATTGATGAAGTTCACTGGTGCTGAACCAGGGAGGAAGTTTCAGAATCATTTTCAGAATTTTGTTCTGAATCCTCTGAAGTTTTTTCTTCCTGGTTAAGCAACAGCTTGTCCAGATCGGCACAGCATAAAGCATGGCAGGTCTGAAAATTTGTTTATAAATTAACAGTTTATTCTTGAGACAAAGTCTAGAATTCCTGTTTATAAGTGGATACAAACATTTAATATATTTGTTACATTTTACCTGGATACTTTCAATGTGATCCTTGTAAGTAAGGTTTTTGTCAAAACCAAGTCCAAGATATTTCACTTGATCCTCCCACTTTAAATTTACCTCATTCATCTTTATAATGTGATGACTTTTTGGTTTAAGAAAATCAGCCCTTGGTTTGTGAGGGAAAATAATAAGTTGAGTTTTTGCAGCATTTGGAGTAATTTTCCATTCTTTCAAATAAGAACTGAAAATATCCAAGCTTTTTTGTAATCTTCTTGTGATGACACGAAGGCTTCTGCCTTTGGCGGAGATGCTTGTGTCATCAGCAAAAAGTGATTTCTGACATCCTGGGGGCAAATCAGGCAAGTCAGAAGTAAAAATATTGTATAAAATTGGACCCAAAATGCTTCCTTGAGGGACGCCAGCACGTACAGGTAGTTGATCAGATTTGCTATTCTGATAACATACCTGCAGAGTACGATCCGTCAAATAATTTTGAATAATTTTCACGATATAAATCGGAAAATTAAACCTTTTCAATTTCGCAATCAAACCTTTATGCCAAACACTGTCAAATGCTTTTTCTATGTCTAGAAGAGCAGCGCCAGTAGAATAGCCCTCAGATTTGTTGCTTCGAATTAAATTTGAAACTCTCAACAACTGATGAGTAGTTGAATGCCCAAGGCGAAAACCAAACTGCTCATCAGCGAAAATTGAATTTTCATTAATGTGCGTCATCATTCTATTAAGAATTATTCTTTCGAATAATTTACTAATAGATGAAAGCAAACTAATGGGCCGATAGCTTGAGGCTTCAGCAGGATTTTTATCCGGTTTCAAAATCGGAATTACTTTGGCATTTTTCCAACTACTGGGAAAATATGCCAAATCAAAACATTTGTTGAAAATTTTGACCAAGCAACTTAAAGTTGCTTCTGGTAATTTTTTAATTAAAATGTAAAAAATGCCATCCTCACCAGGGGCTTTCATATTTTTAAATTTTTTGATAATAGATTTTATTTCATTCAGATCCGTATTAAAAACTTCATCTGATGAAAATTCTTGTTCAACAATATTCTGAAATTCTATTGAAATTTGATTTTCAATAGGACTCAAAACATTCAAGTTGAAATTATGAGCACTCTCAAACTGCTGAGCAAGTTTTTGAGCTTTTTCCCCATTAGTTAATAGAATATTATCACCATCTTTTAAAGAAGGGATGGGTTTTTGAGGTTTCTTAAGAACCTTTGAAAGTTTCCAAAAAGGTTTGGAATAAGGTTTAATTTGTTCGACATCTCTTGCGAACTTTTCATTTCGCAGGAGAGTGAATCTGTGGTCAATAACCTTTTGCAAATCTTTTTGAATTCGCTTCAGTGCAGGATCACGAGAACGTTGATACTGTCTTCGGCGAACATTTTTCAGACGAATCAGAAGCTGAAGATCGTCATCAATAATGGGAGAATCAAATTTGACTTGGACTTTAGGAATAGCAATATTCCTAGCATCCAAAATTGCATTAGTTAAAGATTCCAAGGCTGAATCAATATCAGCTTTGGTTTCTAAAACAAAATCATGATTTAAATTATTCTCAATATGATGCTGATACCTGTCCCAATTAGCTTTGTGGTAATTAAACACAGAACTATTGGGTTTGGTAACTGCTTCATGAGAAAGTGAAAAAGTTACTGGAAGATGATCAGAATCAAAATCAGCATGAGTCACTAAAGGACCACAATACTGACTTTGATTTGTCAAAACCAAATCAATTGTTGATGGATTTCTAACAGAAGAAAAGCAAGTTGGCCCATTCGGGTATAAAACCGAATAAAGACCAGAAGTGCAATCTCTGAACAGAATTTTACCATTGGAATTTACTTTTGAATTATTCCAAGATTGGTGTTTGGCATTAAAATCACCGATGATCAAAAATCGAGATCTATGCCGAGTAAGTTTATTCAAATCCCCTTTGAAATAATTTTTATTTTCCCCAGTGCATTGGAATGGCAAATATGCAGCTGCAATCATAATTTTCCCAAAAGAAGTTTCAAGTTCAATGCCCAAACTTTCAATAACTTTTAACTTAAAGTCACGTAACGTGCTATAAGTCATACTACGGTGGATAACTATTGCAACTCCACCGCCATTTCGATTCATTCGGTTATTAGTTATAATTTTATAATCTGGATAACTTTTTAAATAAGTGCCAGTTTTTAAAAATGTTTCGGTTATAACAGCAACATGCACGTTATGAACTCGTAAAAAGTTGAAAAATTCATTTTCTTTCGCTTTTAAAGAGCGAGCATTAAAATTCATAATATTGATGGAATTACTTAGATCCATGATTAAACTTCAGGGTAAGAACAACATCATTCGCAAATTTTAATCCAATCTGGATAGCTTCCATCATGGATGTAGCATTACTCATTGTTTGAATCAAACCAAACAGTGAGTTTTGCAAAAAAGTCATTTTTTCAAACGTAACATCGCCGAGATCAGAAGATCCCAAAGCGTTGCCAGCAGAAAAATTTTCAAATGAGATTTGAGGTACCTGCCCAATTTCAGAAAGATTGGTAGAGGATTTAAAATTCGTGGATGAACCCGAAACGACGTTAGCATAAGAAATGCCATTGTTGTTACCTAACTTTTCCACGGTAGGGGTATTTCTAGAATTTTTCGAGTGAGACAGCACGATCGTTTGATTTAAAGATGCAGGTACAACCTGACTTTGAGAAAATTTCGGTTTGGATTTCGGCTGATGCTTAGCACGAGAATCCAAAACCTTTTTTCTGATGGGGCAATCCCAAAAATTTGATTTGTGATTTCCACCACAATTTGCACATTTAAATTGGGTGACTTCTTTCACGGGACAATTGTCCTTGTCGTGAGAAGAATCCCCGCAAACCATGCATTTTGGAACCATGGCGCAATGATCAGTACCGTGACCGAATGCCTGGCAACGCCGGCACTGGGTCAGATTCTGGCCATTACCGCCATGTTTCTTAAAATGCTCCCACTTTATCCGTACATGGAACAAAAACTGAACTTTGTCCAAAAGTTTCAAATTGTTGATTTCATTTCTGTTGAAATGAATCAGATAAAATTGTGAAGTCAAACCAAAGCGAGAAATATTCCCGTTTGATTTTTTCTTCATCGGTATTACTTGGGATGGGGCAAAGCCAAGCAACACCTTAAGTTCGTTTTTGATCTCATCCACCGACAAGTCGTTGGAGAGACCTTTCAGGACCGCCTTGAATGGACGAGCATTCTTGGTCTCATACGTGTAGAAATTGTGTTTGTGGTTTTTTAAATAACCAACAAAAGTTTGGTGATCTTGTAAAGATTCCGTCAACAAGCGACATTCTCCTCTTCGACCAAGCTGGAACGAAACTTTCAAATTGCAAGTTTCCTTGCAATTCTTCAGTTGCGTTCGAAAGCTGGCCAAATCGGAGACGGAAGTCACTACAATTGGCGGAGCCTTTACTCGTTTCTCGACGGCAGAAGGCTCAGTACGAGGAGAAGGTTCCTTGTCATCAGTTTCGGATAAAACACCGAAACTGTTTGTCAATGGAATTGGAGGATTGACCTCACATTCAGAATCAGAATCAGACCTCAGAAGAGGCTGTTTTCTTTTTCTGTTTCCGTTAGCCGGTTTAGCGTTCAAACGCTTCACCGACGTAACGACCAAATCTTCAGAAGATTTGCGTTTACCTTTGTTTTGACGCATTTTGCAAGCAAAGTTCTCTTAAAAAGATGGCTTCGTTTGTAAAATACAACAAAATTTCAGGCGGGGTTAGTCTTGAAAAGACTGTTTAGAATTTTGGAAAATAACTCAGGTAGTCTTTAAAAAGACTGTGAATTTTGTTTTGAAATAACTCTGAGCTTAGGTAGTAAAAAATACCGCAGCTCTAGTGTCCGTTCACCACGAAGGTTCGCAAGACACTGATCTACAATTAGTCGAGTCCTGCGCTTTGTCCACCAACCACGTTTAACTGCTGTTCCTGTCATGGTCGGCATGAAGCTGACCGCAAAGTACCGATGTAGACGATCGGTTCAAAGTTGGACACCAGCCCCATTACCTGGAACGAGTACTCGCACTCCAGGACACACTCGGCGATGGACACGTCCGTGACATTTCCGGTGGCGTCATCATGGTTGCTCCGGTCTTGATAACCATTTCGACCGAAGAACTCGGGATCGCGTTTAGGGGTCCTTCAGGATTCGTAAATGTTGGCACCGGCCAGAATTCCAGAGGCCACAGGGAAAAGGAATGCGTCTTCCAGAAAGCGGGTTTCTGAAGAAAAAAAAACATCAATTATGCAAAAAGAAACAATTTAAACTGAATACAACTTACCATCTTTTACTTAAGTTTTACGAACACAGTCCGGCAGCAGGTCTTACCCGTACGCTGTCAATTTTCATACTAAAATAATCACGTAGAAATTTGGCGAACTCGAGAAAAAAAGGTGCGTTGAAGTTACATTTCAAAACACATAAAAGCTACATGAATTATCCTAGTGGAAAAATACTGTAAGGTTTTTCACGTAACTTCAATGTGAAAACATTTTTTTGCCGGTACACTTTCACTTTATTTTTACGTGTGTCACGTAAAACGAGCCTTGCGAGGGGAAAATCGGGGTTACGTGATTTTTCAGATAGCATCTACGTGTGGATTTTTTTGAGTGGAGGAAACGACGAAATTTGGGGGGATCAAATTAGGAAAGAGAAGCAAAAAATAAGGGGGGGGGGAGGGAGGGAGAAATCGCGAGACAGACACGACAAGAGACAGAGAACCGCGCAAGGCGAAGGTGAAGTGGAAAATTAAAAGAGGAAAAGATCAAGAAGAAGGAAGCGAAAGATCGACTGACTGACTGACAGGCCGGCGGTGTGGCGGGGAGAAGGATAGACGGACAGCGGCTTTTGTATGGTAGATGATGGAGTAGTAGTTAGTGGATAGCGGAAAAGGAGAACCTCACACCAAAAAAAAAAAAAAAACACTTTTTTGGCTATAAACATTCATCGGTGGAAGAATGATTTAGGAGAGTACTGATGGGTGCTGTTCTTATGTTTAAAATTGGAAAAGTCGTTGATGAAGTTAGATATTGAATATTACATGGCATTTAAAAATGAAAAAAGATAACAGTGAAACCAGAAAGTATGAAATTAGTTTCATTACTGACATATGATAACAAAGAATTTATTAGTAAAATAAAAAGTAGAGTGGTTATCTACGATTTCGCAAATCGACTTTTCTTTGTACTTTATGATTTGGATGAATTTTTTTTCCATGTGTTCCCTATGTCAAAATAAGCCATTTTGCATCATAAGTTTTTCCATAAAAATCTCCATACAATGTTGGGGGATGGGTAATTCTCCGCCAACTCACACAGCAGTTGCCTCGACCCCTCTTCGATTTGCGTGAAACTTTGTCCTAAGGGGTAACTTTTGTCCCTGATCACGAATCCGAGGTCCGTTTTTTGATGTCTCGTGACGGAGGGGCGGTACGACCCCTTCCATTTTTGAGCATGCGAAAAAAGAGGTGTTTTTCAATAATTTGCAGCCTTTAACGGTGATGAGATAGAAATTTGGTGTCAAAGGGACTTTTATGTAAAATTAGACGCCCGATTTGATGGCGTACTCAGAATTCCGATAAAACGTATTTTTCATCGAAAAAAACACTATTTTTTTAAATTCTCCAATTTTCCGTTACTCTACTGTAAATTTTTTTGGGAAATTTAATGTACTTTTCGAATCTACATTGATCCAGAAGGGTCATTTTTTCATTTAGATCAAAATTTTTTATTTTAAAATGTCGTGTTTTTTCTAAAGTTGTAGAACAGACAATTACAAAAAAAATGATTTATAGACATAAGAAGTTTGCTTATTAACATCACGAGTTATCGCGATTTTACGAAAAAAAGTTTTGAAAAAGTTGGTCGTCATCGATCATGGCCGTTCATGGTCACCCGCGACAGACACGGACGACGAAAAAAGGAGAAACGTAAAAACTAACTAAGTAAAGTAAAATAGTTTTCCAATGATTTTTTTTAAATAAGTGCACATTTTTGCCCACTTTTGAAAAAAAAAATTTTGAAAGGCTAAGAAAAATCTCTATATTTTGCATTTTTGAACTTTGTTGATACGACCTATAGTTGCTGAGATATTGCCATGCAAAGGTTTAAAAACAGGAAAATTGATATTTTCTAAGTCTCACCCAAACAACCCACCATTTTCTAACGTCGATATCTCAGCAACCAATGGTCCGATTTTCAATGTTAAGGTATGAAACATTCGTGAAATTTTCCGATGTTTTCGATTAAAATATTTTGAAAATTTTTAAACCAAGACTTACATTTCAAAAGGGCCAAACATTCAACATTACGCCTTTTTGAAATGTTAGTCTTGATTTAAAACAATTTAAAATATTTTTTTCGGCGAGATCGGAAAATTTCACGAATGTTTTATATTTTAACATTGAAAATCGGACAATTAATTGCTGAGATATTAACGATAGAAAATGGTAAGTTGTTTGGGTGAGACTTAGGAAACATAAATTTTCCTGATTTTTAAACCTTTGCATGGCAATATCTCAGCAATTAAGGGTTGTATCAACAAATTTCAAAAATGCAAAATATAGAGAATTTTCTCAGCTTTTAAAAATATTTTTTTCAAAAGTGGGCAAACCCGAGCAGACGGTAATAATTTTGGAATAACATTTTTTGATATTTTAAAATACTAGACCAATAACATTTAATGTTATTTATAACAAGTTTTGTTATTCGCCGTTATGATTTTTTTTGTTATTGGAATGTTATTGTAATAACAGACTTATAACATTTTTAGTTATTCTTTGAACAAATCTTTGTTATTAATTTTTGTTATTTTAACAACTAATCCGATCATCCCAATAACATTTGGAGTTATTCTTCTATAACAAAAAATGTTATTCCCAAGTTGTGTTTGCTTTCAATCAATATCAGACCAATAACAAATTTTGTTATGATAACATAAACTGTTATTCAACTCTTATGCAAAAATGAATTTTTCAAGAAGAATCCATAACACTTTTTGTTATTTTAACAGAATTTGTTATTGAAATGGCATGAATTTTGTTATTACTGTCTGCCCGGGAACATGTGCACTAATTTAAAAAAAATGGAAAACTGCGACTATTTTCAAAAAAGTTACCTAAAAATGGCTATATTTTGAAAACGGTGCACTTTATGAAAATTTCACTGACGTACTTTTTGATTGAAAATTTGATTTAACATCGAAAAATGAAGTTGAAAAAATTTTGCGACCAGTATTTCGATTTTTTGAAAAAATAGTGTTGATTCGAAAATTCATAACTCGGTCAAAGATTTTTTGCACAACCTGGAAATTTCTGAAAAGTTGGCATTTGAAGGGGACAAAACACATCAAAAAATAAAAAAAATAAAAATAGTGCTTTTTTGCAAACCATGTTTTAGTGACAATAAGTTAAATTAGAAATCACCAATTTTTTTACCGTGTATCATTTTTTTTCAGTGTAGTCCTTATCCATATCTACAACTTTGCCAAATACACCAAATCGATCAAAAAATTCCTTCAAAAGATACAGATTTTTGAATTTTCATAAGTAATTTTTTTATGGACAGCTGCCAAATTTGTATGGAAAATTGTATGGACAAACTAATGATGCAAAATGGCTTCTTTGGGCATACCGAAGGCACCAAAAAAGTTTCAGCCGGATTAAAAAATACAAAAAAAATCGAATGACCGAAATCTCAGTGAATTGCTCAACCGTCAAATTACTCGTTTATCAAAGCAGTTATTTTGAGTTGTCATAGTGATACAACATCAATGATTTAGAGACATTTTCGCTAAAAGAGTGGTTTAAATTTGACTATTGGCTGCGAAAAAGAAAACGGAAAAAATATTCAACAAACACAACGTGACCATTTATATGCGAAGCTTAATCCATAACTAAGAAAAAAAAAAACACAAAAGTAGTTTCGTTAGAGAAAGGCATTTTAAATGATTTTGAATAAATTTTACTTTAATAAAAACTTAACATTTTACAGGAAAAAAGTACAGCTATTAATACTTCTAATAGATCCTAATTCGCCTTAAAGTTTGGAATTGAGTTTTGAAACATATTTCGGCTCGAATGCAATTTTCAAACACTAAATTCTCACAATTATCATAGGGGAATTAATCCCCTTTAGTACACAAACATTTTCGGCGATTGACTTTAGAGCTCCACCGCCACCGACAAAAAAAAGCTCGTGTCTTTCTCCAAGGTGAAGTCACAAAAAAAAAAACTTAAACTTGCTGGCACACACACACACATGCCGTCAAAACTTTAGTTCAGAACCAGAAACGCGCCGTCGCACCGCCGTAAAACCCCTCTCGAAAGTCATTACTAATAGCCTGAGGCAAAAGCAAAAACAACCCACCAATTGCAGCGCGACTAAACTGAGAACGAGCTTTCTGGTGGCGGAGAGGCTAAGCAACATTTACGGAAGAATTGAAAGCTTGTGAAGGGGAAGGGGGTTGCTTGCGTGATGGAGACGCTTGGTTGAGCTTTTAAGGTCAAAGGTTCACTTAAGGTGAAATCGGACCGGAAATTTCGTGACATTTACAGCGGAGTGGATTTGGTAAATTAATTTTAAATTGGGGGTTTTTTTTGGGCGAGAGAATTTCCAAGAACACTCTCATGAAGCTGACCCTGGGGCGAAACGAATCGAAGCTTTAGTGACCTGCTGAGCCAATTTGTCATTCTTTAGTAATTGATTTTTTTTGTTCTCTCATTTCAGCAGTCTTTCCCATCAAACGATCCAACAAGTTGCCAAAGTGTGAAACTGCATGGGGTCGAAACTAACAATCATTACAGCAAGAACTTGTTAGTTTGACACTTTTGTCTCTTCAGTTATGTTTAAAAAAAAATTCAAACTACCAAGATTTCACTGTGAATATCCACTTCTTCGAATTTCAAGCTCGGGGTTGATTGCTGACTTAAGGGGGGGTTAAGTTTGTCGATTGTAAATTACGATGCCTTTTAGAACCCCCACACAGACACACACACGCACACGTTCATTCGCACGAATCTTTTGACAATTGAAGTCTCGGCTGATGGCGGAAATGATGCGCTCTTTCGAGAGACCCCTCGAGGTCTTCAACGTGATGGTGATCACGACGACGACGACGACGACGGCGTTCAGTTTTGGCAACCAAACGAAAGAGGAAGTAAATTTGAGGCAGCTTTTCGGCGCAGGAAAAAGCGTCGCTTGCCTGAATGTGAAGGACAAAGCCATTAAGGTGAACTTTGCCGTGAGTCGCCAAGAGAGAGAAGGAGGGGAAGTTGAAGTTGGGGCTTGGAGTTGCGAGAGGTTCTTGGAGGGATGAAGGGGGTAGCAATCAGCACAATGAGGGTTAGAAATCATCGTGGTGAAGGTTGGCAGTGTGATGGGAAGTTTGAGTTTTTTTTTCGTGGGTTCTGTTTTGCCAGCATGAGATCAGAACCAATTTCGAGGAATGATCTGAATAGACTGCATTTCGACGTCGTCGTGCTATCTTGTCGCACCCGCCATTTTGACGTTCCGAGAAAAACGCGTTTTAATGTTTGACCTTGAATATTCAAAAACGAGAGCACGCAATGTAAACAATAACAAACTTGTTTTGTTTGGCTCACCATTCTGTGCATTGTCCCAAAGTTTGGTTGAAGTTGGTTGCTGGAGTCCCGAGATATAATTACAAATGTTTACGGTAGTCTAGCTTGTACGTGCGACAAACGCATCCTGACTTTCCTGGCCTGAAATCCCTATGGCCTTTTGTCGCACTTACATCAATTTTCATGGAGTGACAAGATAGCACGACAAGATTGAAACTACTTTCATATGTAAAGTGACAAAAATGCACGGAGTTTTTTCGGTTTTTGTTGAATATCTCAGGATTGAAATCGAATTTTGGGGATCTATGAGGTCAAAAGGTGAGGCATTGTGAGCTGCACAAAATGGCGTTCTTAGCTCAATTTGGCCCAAAATGCACGTACGACAAGTTAGCACGATGGCGACGATTTACTGACCTAATTTCAGTAAACTTTAGATAAGTTGAGCGCACGAAAATAAAACATAAATTTGTAGAACATAATGCATTTTTTGCAATATTCTATTTTAAAAAATGTGCCCAGGTTGAAAAAAATCTTTATGGTTTTTTGACTACCGCTAACCGAAGTTACATTTACAGGTTTAAGATCTCGAACCATTTTTTTCAAAAATTTTAAAAACAAGTCAACAATGATTATAAAAACTTTGATTAATTGAACTACTTATACATTCTCAAAGTGTCATGTTATTCTCAATGAAAATGATTAAAAATCGTAAAACGGACCTTCATCGGATTCTTTGTACAATGTTTACTAAGAGCAGTTAATATTAGTTTCTTAGTTACAAGTTTTCGGTGTAATCAAAACTGAATTCAAAAGTAGAAAATAAAAATTGTCTAGAGAATTTATTATTTTTGAAAATTTTGAAGTTTAGAGCATTTTTCAGAAAAACAGTTTCAGTAAATGATTTTTGTAGTTTTTTAGGTGAGTTTCTCCATCCTGCATTTTTCGTGAGTCTTTTTGTAGCATCCTTAGGCTATTTTCACACAAAAAATGAACGACAAATAAATCTTGGGGTCACCTTTAAATTCCACTTTTAAACTTAAAAATCAAAAAACCTTATACAAGTGGCGTGTTTTTTTCGAAAAGCCCGTCAAATTTCCTACAAGTTTGTCTTTGACCGTTTTTTGATACGACGTAACGGCTTTGAGATAAAGCAATATTTATTTCATTGAAACCGGAGAAGATCGAGAAAAAAGTACCGTAAACCGGGGTGTCTTTGATAGGATTTCAATTTGTTTTTGGAACATCCTCCAACAAGTTAGGTTTTCCTCAAGATTATTATTTTTAAAACATGTACTGGGGTAGGCCACACAAAATCCATGCACTATTTTTGAAAAAAAGTTTTTTTAATTGTGTTTAGAAAAATAGTTACGTTAAAAATTCTTAATTTAAATTCCAGAGTGACTATGACTATCAAATAGTTTTTCTTGTTAAAATCATATTTAAGATGTTCAAACTTTATTTGTACGTTAAATGTACCATCACTAAAGTAGCTGATATAGTTTTTAAGAAAAAAAAGGTGCAGGTGGTTATGTTCTACATGACCAATATGACAAAGAACTTTGTACAAAACTCAAAAAATCATGCTATTTTTATTTATATTTTTTTATTCTTTGCCAATTTATTTAATCCTGAGTAATTAATTCTAATTAAATATTTGCATTCAATGGCACCCCTGTGGATATAAATTGCCCATATTGCCCCAAGTCGAATGGCTCGATAAACGTCCCCCCGGTAGAACCTTCCCTCAGGGCCATGGCTACTCCGGGTGTGGCCAATCCTGTCAAAATGGCCATTTTCGTTACCAGTATCAAAAACCATGAATTTTGATACCCATATTGCCCCAAGTCGAATGGTTCGATAAATGTCCCCCCGGTAGAACCTTCTCCAAGGCACTGGCCACTCCGGGTGTGGCCAATCCTGTCAAAATGGCAATTTTCACTACCACACCCAAAGTTAAAGAACGAGGGGATAGTCCTAACGAAAAGAAGCGTGAGGAAAGTGCTATTTTGCGAGAGTATAGTCCTCTCGCGTGTTCATTCGCTCATTGGAATAGTTCATCCTACTGAATGGCTTATATGGACAAATGACCACCATTCAGTCACCGAACCATGGTGGCCCATACGGCAAAGGCACGGATCAATATGCCGAAAGTCTTGGGTTCGAGTCTCGGTACCGGTTCGTTTTTTTATGGATGAACTTTTTTTGAAGATGAACCCATGAGTAAAGTACTCTCGGTAATTTCGGGATTTATCCTCTCAGTCCGCACACAGTAACATTTTACTACCGAATCGTGCTCTTTATACTCTCGAATGCCGATGTACAGTTCTGGGTGCAGTATCAAAAACCATGAATTTTGATATTCATATTGCCCCAAGTCGTATGGTTCGATAAATGTACCCCCGGTAGAACCTTCTTCAGGACACTGGCCACTCCGGGTGTGGCCAATCCTGTCAAAATGGCCATTTTCACTACCAGTATAAAAAAACCATGAATTTTGAAACCCATATTGCCCCAAGTCGAAAGGTTTGATAAATGTCCCCCCAATAGAACCTTCCCTCAGGGCCATGGCCACTCCGGGTGTGGCCAATCTTGTCAAAATGGCCATTTTCATTATCAGTATCAAAAACCATGAATTTTGATACCCATATTGCCCCAAGTCGAATGGTTCGATAAATGTCCCCCCGGTAGAACCTTCCTGCAGGGCCATGGCCACTCCGGGTGTGGCCAATCCTGTCAAAATGGCCATTTTCATTATCAGTATCAAAAACCATGAATTTTGATACCCATATTGCCCCAAGTCGAATGGTTCGATAAATGTCCCCCCGGTAGAACCTTCCCTCAGGGCCATGGCCACTCCGGGTGTGGCCAATCCTGTCAAAATGGCCATTTTCACTACCAGTATAAAAAAACCATGAATTTTGATACCCATATTGCCCCAAGTCGAAAGGTTTGATAAATGTCCCCCCAATAGAACCTTCCCTCAGGGCCATGGCCACTCCGGGTGTGGCCAATCTTGTCAAAATGGCCATTTTCATTATCAGTATCAAAAACCATGAATTTTGATACCCATATTGCCCCAAGTCGAATGGTTCGATAAATGTCCCCCCGGTAGAACCTTCCCTCAGGGCCATGGCCACTCCGGGTGTGGCCAATCCTATCAAAATAGCCATTTTCATTATCAGTATCAAAAACCATGAATTTTGATACCCATATTGCCCCAAGTCGAATGGTTCGATAAATGTCCCCCCGGTAGAACCTTCCCTCAGGGCCATGGCCACTCCGGGTGTGGCCAATCCTGTCAAAATGGCCATTTTCACTACCAGTATCAAAAACCATGAATTTTAATACCCATATTGCCCCAAGTCGAATGGTTCGATAAATGTCCCCCCGGTAGAACCTTCCTGCAGGGCCATGGCCACTCCGGGTGTGGCCAATCTTGTCAAAATGGCCATTTTCATTATCAGTATCAAAAACCATGAATTTTGATACCCATATTGCCCCAAGTCGAATGGTTCGATAAATGTCCCCCGGTAGAACCTTCCCTCAGGGCCATGGCCACTCCGGGTGTGGCCAATCCTGTCAAAATGGCCATTTTTACTACCAGTATCAAAAACCATGAATTTTGATACCCATATTGCCCCAAGTCGAATGGTTCGATAAATGTCCCCCCGGTAGAACCTTCCCTCAGGGCCATGGCCACTCCGGGTGTGGCCAATCCTGTCAAAATGGCCATTTTTACTACCAGTATCAAAAACCATGCATTTTGTTACCCATATTGCCCCAAGTCGAATGGTTCGATAAATGTCCCCCCGGTAGAACCTTCCCTCAGGGCCATGGCCACTCCGGGTGTGGCCAATCCTGTCAAAATGGCCATTTTTACTACCAGTATAAAAAACCATGAATTTTGATACCCATATTGCCCCAAGTCGAAAGGTTTGATAAATGTCCCCCCAATAGAACCTTCCCTCAGGGCAATGGCCACTCCGGGTGTGGCCAATCTTGTCAAAATGGCCATTTTCATTATCAGTATCAAAAACCATGAATTTTGATACCCATATTGCCCCAAGTCGAATGGTTCGATAAATGTCCCCCCGGTAGAACCTTCCCTCAGGGCCATGGCCACTCCGGGTGTGGCCAATCCTGTCAAAATGGCCATTTTTACTACCAGTATCAAAAACCATGAATTTTGATACCCATATTGCCCCAAGTCGAATGGTTCGATAAATGTCCCCCCGGTAGAACCTTCCTGCAGGGCCATGGCCACTCCGGGTGTGGCCAATCCTGTCAAAATGGCCATTTTCATTATCAGTATCAAAAACCATGAATTTTGATACCCATATTGCCCCAAGTCGAATGGTTCGATAAATGTCCCCCCGGTAGAACCTTCCCTCAGGGCCATGGCCACTCCGGGTGTGGCCAATCCTGTCAAAACGGCCATTTTCATTATCAGTATCAAAAACCATGAATTTTGATACCCATATTGCCCCAAGTCGAATGGTTCGATAAATGTCCCCCCGGTAGAACCTTCCTGCAGGGCCATGGCCACTCCGGGTGTGGCCAATCCTGTCAAAATGGCCATTTTCATTATCAGTATCAAAAACCATGAATTTTGATACCCATATTGCCCCAAGTCGAATGGTTCGATAAATGTCCCCCCGGTAGAACCTTCCCGCAGGGCCATGGCCACTCCAGGTGTGGCCAATCCTGTCAAAATGGCCATTTTCACTACCAGTATAAAAAAACCATGAATTTTGATACCCATATTGCCCCAAGTCGAAAGGTTTGATAAATGTCCCCCCAATAGAACCTTCCCTCAGGGCCATGGCCACTCCGGGTGTGGCCAATCTTGTCAAAATGGCCATTTTCATTATCAGTATCAAAAACCATGAATTTTGATACCCATATTGCCCCAAGTCGAATGGTTCGATAAATGTCCCCCCGGTAGAACCTTCCCTCAGGGCCATGGCCACTCCGGGTGTGGCCAATCCTGTCAAAATGGCCATTTTTACTACCAGTATCAAAAACCATGAATTTTGATACCCATATTGCCCCAAGTCGAATGGTTCGATAAATGTCCCCCCGGTAGAACCTTCCTGCAGGGCCATGGCCACTCCGGGTGTGGCCAATCCTGTCAAAATGGCCATTTTCATTATCAGTATCAAAAACCATGAATTTTGATACCCATATTGCCCCAAGTCGAATGGTTCGATAAATGTCCCCCCGGTAGAACCTTCCCTCAGGGCCATGGCCACTCCGGGTGTGGCCAATCCTGTCAAAACGGCCATTTTCATTATCAGTATCAAAAACCATGAATTTTGATACCCATATTGCCCCAAGTCGAATGGTTCGATAAATGTCCCCCCGGTAGAACCTTCCCTCAGGGCCATGGCCACTCCGGGTGTGGCCAATCCTGTCAAAACGGCCATTTTCATTATCAGTATCAAAAACCATGAATTTTGATACCCATATTGCCCCAAGTCGAATGGTTCGATAAATGTCCCCCCGGTAGAACCTTCCCTCAGGGCCATGGCCACTCCGGGTGTGGCCAATCCTGTCAAAATGGCCATTTTCACTACCAGTATAAAAAAACCATGAATTTTGATACCCATATTGCCCCAAGTCGAAAGGTTTGATAAATGTCCCCCCAATAGAACCTTCCCTCAGGGCCATGGCCACTCCGGGTGTGGCCAATCTTGTCAAAATGGCCATTTTCATTATCAGTATCAAAAACCATGAATTTTGATACCCATATTGCCCCAAGTCGAATGGTTCGATAAATGTCCCCCCGGTAGAACCTTCCCTCAGGGCCATGGCCACTCCGGGTGTGGCCAATCCTGTCAAAATGGCCATTTTCATTATCAGTATCAAAAACCATGAATTTTGATACCCATATTGCCCCAAGTCGAATGGTTCGATAAATGTCCCCCCGGTAGAACCTTCCCGCAGGGCCATGGCCACTCCAGGTGTGGCCAATCCTGTCAAAATGGCCATTTTCACTACCAGTATAAAAAAACCATGAATTTTGATACCCATATTGCCCCAAGTCGAAAGGTTTGATAAATGTCCCCCCGGTAGAACCTTCCTGCAGGGCCATGGCCACTCCGGGTGTGGCCAATCCTGTCAAAATGGCCATTTTCATTATCAGTATCAAAAACCATGAATTTTGATACCCATATTGCCCCAAGTCGAATGGTTCGATAAATGTCCCCCCGGTAGAACCTTCCCTCAGGGCCATGGCCACTCCGGGTGTGGCCAATCCTGTCAAAACGGCCATTTTCATTATCAGTATCAAAAACCATGAATTTTGATACCCATATTGCCCCAAGTCGAATGGTTCGATAAATGTCCCCCCGGTAGAACCTTCCCTCAGGGCCATGGCCACTCCGGGTGTGGCCAATCCTGTCAAAACGGCCATTTTCATTATCAGTATCAAAAACCATGAATTTTGATACCCATATTGCCCCAAGTCGAATGGTTCGATAAATGTCCCCCCGGTAGAACCTTCCCTCAGGGCCATGGCCACTCCGGGTGTGGCCAATCCTGTCAAAATGGCCATTTTCACTACCAGTATAAAAAAACCATGAATTTTGATACCCATATTGCCCCAAGTCGAAAGGTTTGATAAATGTCCCCCCAATAGAACCTTCCCTCAGGGCCATGGCCACTCCGGGTGTGGCCAATCTTGTCAAAATGGCCATTTTCATTATCAGTATCAAAAACCATGAATTTTGATACCCATATTGCCCCAAGTCGAATGGTTCGATAAATGTCCCCCCGGTAGAACCTTCCCTCAGGGCCATGGCCACTCCGGGTGTGGCCAATCCTGTCAAAATGGCCATTTTCATTATCAGTATCAAAAACCATGAATTTTGATACCCATATTGCCCCAAGTCGAATGGTTCGATAAATGTCCCCCCGGTAGAACCTTCCCTCAGGGCCATGGCCACTCCGGGTGTGGCCAATCCTGTCAAAATGGCCATTTTCACTACCAGTATCAAAAACCATGAATTTTAATACCCATATTGCCCCAAGTCGAATGGTTCGATAAATGTCCCCCCGGTAGAACCTTCCTGCAGGGCCATGGCCACTCCGGGTGTGGCCAATCTTGTCAAAATGGCCATTTTCATTATCAGTATCAAAAACCATGAATTTTGATACCCATATTGCCCCAAGTCGAATGGTTCGATAAATGTCCCCCGGTAGAACCTTCCCTCAGGGCCATGGCCACTCCGGGTGTGGCCAATCCTGTCAAAATGGCCATTTTTACTACCAGTATCAAAAACCATGAATTTTGATACCCATATTGCCCCAAGTCGAATGGTTCGATAAATGTCCCCCCGGTAGAACCTTCCCTCAGGGCCATGGCCACTCCGGGTGTGGCCAATCCTGTCAAAATGGCCATTTTTACTACCAGTATCAAAAACCATGCATTTTGTTACCCATATTGCCCCAAGTCGAATGGTTCGATAAATGTCCCCCCGGTAGAACCTTCCCTCAGGGCCATGGCCACTCCGGGTGTGGCCAATCCTGTCAAAATGGCCATTTTTACTACCAGTATAAAAAACCATGAATTTTGATACCCATATTGCCCCAAGTCGAAAGGTTTGATAAATGTCCCCCCAATAGAACCTTCCCTCAGGGCCATGGCCACTCCGGGTGTGGCCAATCTTGTCAAAATGGCCATTTTCATTATCAGTATCAAAAACCATGAATTTTGATACCCATATTGCCCCAAGTCGAATGGTTCGATAAATGTCCCCCCGGTAGAACCTTCCCTCAGGGCCATGGCCACTCCGGGTGTGGCCAATCCTGTCAAAATGGCCATTTTTACTACCAGTATCAAAAACCATGAATTTTGATACCCATATTGCCCCAAGTCGAATGGTTCGATAAATGTCCCCCCGGTAGAACCTTCCTGCAGGGCCATGGCCACTCCGGGTGTGGCCAATCCTGTCAAAATGGCCATTTTCATTATCAGTA
Organism: Culex pipiens pallens; assembly: GCF_016801865.2. Lineage (NCBI taxonomy): Eukaryota > Metazoa > Arthropoda > Insecta > Diptera > Culicidae > Culex > Culex pipiens. Next base: position 202,022,871 of record NC_068938.1, read on the forward strand.
TCAAAAACCATGAATTTTGATACCCATATTGCCCCAAGTCGAATGGTTCGATAAATGTCCCCCCGGTAGAACCTTCCCTCAGGGCCATGGCCACTCCGGGTGTGGCCAATCCTGTCAAAACGGCCATTTTCATTATCAGTATCAAAAACCATGAATTTTGATACCCATATTGCCCCAAGTCGAATGGTTCGATAAATGTCCCCCCGGTAGAACCTTCCTGCAGGGCCATGGCCACTCCGGGTGTGGCCAATCCTGTCAAAATGGCCATTTTCATTATCAGTATCAAAAACCATGAATTTTGATACCCATATTGCCCCAAGTCGAATGGTTCGATAAATGTCCCCCCGGTAGAACCTTCCCGCAGGGCCATGGCCACTCCAGGTGTGGCCAATCCTGTCAAAATGGCCATTTTCACTACCAGTATAAAAAAAACCATGAATTTTGATACCCATATTGCCCCAAGTCGAAAGGTTTGATAAATGTCCCCCCAATAGAACCTTCCCTCAGGGCCATGGCCACTCCGGGTGTGGCCAATCTTGTCAAAATGGCCATTTTCATTATCAGTATCAAAAACCATGAATTTTGATACCCATATTGCCCCAAGTCGAATGGTTCGATAAATGTCCCCCCGGTAGAACCTTCCCTCAGGGCCATGGCCACTCCGGGTGTGGCCAATCCTGTCAAAATGGCCATTTTTACTACCAGTATCAAAAACCATGAATTTTGATACCCATATTGCCCCAAGTCGAATGGTTCGATAAATGTCCCCCCGGTAGAACCTTCCTGCAGGGCCATGGCCACTCCGGGTGTGGCCAATCCTGTCAAAATGGCCATTTTCATTATCAGTATCAAAAACCATGAATTTTGATACCCATATTGCCCCAAGTCGAATGGTTCGATAAATGTCCCCCCGGTAGAACCTTCCCTCAGGGCCATGGCCACTCCGGGTGTGGCCAATCTTGTCAAAATGGCCATTTTCATTATCAGTATCAAAAACCATGAATTTTGATACCCATATTGCCCCAAGTCGAATGGTTCGATAAATGTCCCCCCGGTAGAACCTTCCCTCAGGGCCATGGCCACTCCGGGTGTGGCCAATCCTGTCAAAATGGCCATTTTTACTACCAGTATCAAAAACCATGAATTTTGATACCCATATTGCCCCAAGTCGAATGGTTCGATAAATGTCCCCCCGGTAGAACCTTCCTGCAGGGCCATGGCCACTCCGGGTGTGGCCAATCCTGTCAAAATGGCCATTTTCATTATCAGTATCAAAAACCATGAATTTTGATACCCATATTGCCCCAAGTCGAATGGTTCGATAAATGTCCCCCCGGTAGAACCTTCCCTCAGGGCCATGGCCACTCCGGGTGTGGCCAATCCTGTCAAAATGGCCATTTTTACTACCAGTATCAAAAACCATGAATTTTGATACCCATATTGCCCCAAGTCGAATGGTTCGATAAATGTCCCCCCGGTAGAACCTTCCTGCAGGGCCATGGCCACTCCGGGTGTGGCCAATCCTGTCAAAATGGCCATTTTCATTATCAGTATCAAAAACCATGAATTTTGATACCCATATTGCCCCAAGTCGAATGGTTCGATAAATGTCCCCCCGGTAGAACCTTCCCTCAGGGCCATGGCCACTCCGGGTGTGGCCAATCCTGTCAAAATGGCCATTTTTACTACCAGTATCAAAAACCATGAATTTTGATACCCATATTGCCCCAAGTCGAATGGTTCGATAAATGTCCCCCCGGTAGAACCTTCCTGCAGGGCCATGGCCACTCCGGGTGTGGCCAATCCTGTCAAAATGGCCATTTTCATTATCAGTATCAAAAACCATGAATTTTGATACCCATATTGCCCCAAGTCGAATGGTTCGATAAATGTCCCCCCGGTAGAACCTTCCCTCAGGGCCATGGCCACTCCGGGTGTGGCCAATCCTGTCAAAATGGCCATTTTTACTACCAGTATCAAAAACCATGAATTTTGATACCCATATTGCCCCAAGTCGAATGGTTCGATAAATGTCCCCCCGGTAGAACCTTCCTGCAGGGCCATGGCCACTCCGGGTGTGGCCAATCCTGTCAAAATGGCCATTTTCATTATCAGTATCAAAAACCATGAATTTTGATACCCATATTGCCCCAAGTCGAATGGTTCGATAAATGTCCCCCCGGTAGAACCTTCCCGCAGGGCCATGGCCACTCCAGGTGTGGCCAATCCTGTCAAAATGGCCATTTTCACTACCAGTATAAAAAAACCATGAATTTTGATACCCATATTGCCCCAAGTCGAAAGGTTTGATAAATGTCCCCCCAATAGAACCTTCCCTCAGGGCCATGGCCACTCCGGGTGTGGCCAATCTTGTCAAAATGGCCATTTTCATTATCAGTATCAAAAACCATGAATTTTGATACCCATATTGCCCCAAGTCGAATGGTTCGATAAATGTCCCCCCGGTAGAACCTTCCCTCAGGGCCATGGCCACTCCGGGTGTGGCCAATCCTGTCAAAATGGCCATTTTTACTACCAGTATCAAAAACCATGAATTTTGATACCCATATTGCCCCAAGTCGAATGGTTCGATAAATGTCCCCCCGGTAGAACCTTCCTGCAGGGCCATGGCCACTCCGGGTGTGGCCAATCCTGTCAAAATGGCCATTTTCATTATCAGTATCAAAAACCATGAATTTTGATACCCATATTGCCCCAAGTCGAATGGTTCGATAAATGTCCCCCCGGTAGAACCTTCCCTCAGGGCCATGGCCACTCCGGGTGTGGCCAATCCTGTCAAAATGGCCATTTTTACTACCAGTATCAAAAACCATGAATTTTGATACCCATATTGCCCCAAGTCGAATGGTTCGATAAATGTCCCCCCGGTAGAACCTTCCTGCAGGGCCATGGCCACTCCGGGTGTGGCCAATCCTGTCAAAATGGCCATTTTCATTATCAGTATCAAAAACCATGAATTTTGATACCCATATTGCCCCAAGTCGAATGGTTCGATAAATGTCCCCCCGGTAGAACCTTCCCGCAGGGCCATGGCCACTCCAGGTGTGGCCAATCCTGTCAAAATGGCCATTTTCACTACCAGTATAAAAAAACCATGAATTTTGATACCCATATTGCCCCAAGTCGAAAGGTTTGATAAATGTCCCCCCAATAGAACCTTCCCTCAGGGCCATGGCCACTCCGGGTGTGGCCAATCTTGTCAAAATGGCCATTTTCATTATCAGTATCAAAAACCATGAATTTTGATACCCATATTGCCCCAAGTCGAATGGTTCGATAAATGTCCCCCCGGTAGAACCTTCCCTCAGGGCCATGGCCACTCCGGGTGTGGCCAATCCTGTCAAAATGGCCATTTTTACTACCAGTATCAAAAACCATGAATTTTGATACCCATATTGCCCCAAGTCGAATGGTTCGATAAATGTCCCCCCGGTAGAACCTTCCTGCAGGGCCATGGCCACTCCGGGTGTGGCCAATCCTGTCAAAATGGCCATTTTCATTATCAGTATCAAAAACCATGAATTTTGATACCCATATTGCCCCAAGTCGTATGGTTCGATAAATGTCCCCCCGGTAGAACCTTCCCTCAGGGCCATGGCCACTCCGGGTGTGGCCAATCTTGTCAAAATGGCCATTTTCATTACCAGTATCAAAAACCATGAATTTTGATACCCATATTGCCCCAAGTCGTATGGTTCGATAAATGTCCCCCCGGTAGAACCTTCCCGCAGGGCCATGGCCACTCCAGGTGTGGCCAATCCTGTCAAAATGGCCATTTTCACTACCAGTATAAAAAAACCATGAATTTTGATACCCATATTGCCCCAAGTCGAAAGGTTTGATAAATGTCCCCCCAATAGAACCTTCCCTCAGGGCCATGGCCACTCCGGGTGTGGCCAATCTTGTCAAAATGGCCATTTTCATTATCAGTATCAAAAACCATGAATTTTGATACCCATATTGCCCCAAGTCGAATGGTTCGATAAATGTCCCCCCGGTAGAACCTTCCCTCAGGGCCATGGCCACTCCGGGTGTGGCCAATCCTGTCAAAATGGCCATTTTTACTACCAGTATCAAAAACCATGAATTTTGATACCCATATTGCCCCAAGTCGAATGGTTCGATAAATGTCCCCCCGGTAGAACCTTCCTGCAGGGCCATGGCCACTCCGGGTGTGGCCAATCCTGTCAAAATGGCCATTTTCATTATCAGTATCAAAAACCATGAATTTTGATACCCATATTGCCCCAAGTCGAATGGTTCGATAAATGTCCCCCCGGTAGAACCTTCCCTCAGGGCCATGGCCACTCCGGGTGTGGCCAATCCTGTCAAAACGGCCATTTTCATTATCAGTATCAAAAACCATGAATTTTGATACCCATATTGCCCCAAGTCGAATGGTTCGATAAATGTCCCCCCGGTAGAACCTTCCCTCAGGGCCATGGCCACTCCGGGTGTGGCCAATCCTGTCAAAATGGCCATTTTTACTACCAGTATCAAAAACCATGAATTTTGATACCCATATTGCCCCAAGTCGAATGGTTCGATAAATGTCCCCCCGGTAGAACCTTCCTGCAGGGCCATGGCCACTCCGGGTGTGGCCAATCCTGTCAAAATGGCCATTTTCATTATCAGTATCAAAAACCATGAATTTTGATACCCATATTGCCCCAAGTCGAATGGTTCGATAAATGTCCCCCCGGTAGAACCTTCCCTCAGGGCCATGGCCACTCCGGGTGTGGCCAATCCTGTCAAAATGGCCATTTTTACTACCAGTATCAAAAACCATGAATTTTGATACCCATATTGCCCCAAGTCGAATGGTTCGATAAATGTCCCCCCGGTAGAACCTTCCTGCAGGGCCATGGCCACTCCGGGTGTGGCCAATCCTGTCAAAATGGCCATTTTCATTATCAGTATCAAAAACCATGAATTTTGATACCCATATTGCCCCAAGTCGAATGGTTCGATAAATGTCCCCCCGGTAGAACCTTCCCGCAGGGCCATGGCCACTCCAGGTGTGGCCAATCCTGTCAAAATGGCCATTTTCACTACCAGTATCAAAAAACCATGAATTTTGATACCCATATTGCCCCAAGTCGAATGGTTTGATAAATGTCCCCCCAATAGAACCTTCCCTCAGGGCCATGGCCACTCCGGGTGTGGCCAATCTTGTCAAAATGGCCATTTTCATTATCAGTATCAAAAACCATGAATTTTGATACCCATATTGCCCCAAGTCGAATGGTTCGATAAATGTCCCCCCGGTAGAACCTTCCCTCAGGGCCATGGCCACTCCGGGTGTGGCCAATCCTGTCAAAATGGCCATTTTTACTACCAGTATCAAAAACCATGAATTTTGATACCCATATTGCCCCAAGTCGAATGGTTCGATAAATGTCCCCCCGGTAGAACCTTCCTGCAGGGCCATGGCCACTCCGGGTGTGGCCAATCCTGTCAAAATGGCCATTTTCATTATCAGTATCAAAAACCATGAATTTTGATACCCATATTGCCCCAAGTCGAATGGTTCGATAAATGTCCCCCCGGTAGAACCTTCCCTCAGGGCCATGGCCACTCCGGGTGTGGCCAATCCTGTCAAAATGGCCATTTTTACTACCAGTATCAAAAACCATGAATTTTGATACCCATATTGCCCCAAGTCGAATGGTTCGATAAATGTCCCCCCGGTAGAACCTTCCCTCAGGGCCATGGCCACTCCGGGTGTGGCCAATCCTGTCAAAATGGCCATTTTTACTACCAGTATCAAAAACCATGAATTTTGATACCCATATTGCCCCAAGTCGAAAGGTTTGATAAATGTCCCCCCGTAGAACCTTCCCTCAGGGCCATGGCCACTCCGGGTGTGGCCAATCCTGTCAAAATGGCCATTTTCATTATCAGTATCAAAAACCATGAATTTTGATACCCATATTGCCCCAAGTCGAATGGTTCGATAAATGTCCCCCCGGTAGAACCTTCCCTCAGGGCCATGGCCACTCCGGGTGTGGCCAATCCTGTCAAAATGGCCATTTTTACTACCAGTATCAAAAACCATGAATTTTGATACCCATATTGCCCCAAGTCGAATGGTTCGATAAATGTCCCCCCGGTAGAACCTTCCTGCAGGGCCATGGCCACTCCGGGTGTGGCCAATCCTGTCAAAATGGCCATTTTCATTATCAGTATCAAAAACCATGAATTTTGATACCCATATTGCCCCAAGTCGAATGGTTCGATAAATGTCCCCCCGGTAGAACCTTCCCTCAGGGCCATGGCCACTCCGGGTGTGGCCAATCCTGTCAAAATGGCCATTTTTACTACCAGTATCAAAAACCATGAATTTTGATACCCATATTGCCCCAAGTCGAATGGTTCGATAAATGTCCCCCCGGTAGAACCTTCCTGCAGGGCCATGGCCACTCCGGGTGTGGCCAATCCTGTCAAAATGGCCATTTTCATTATCAGTATCAAAAACCATGAATTTTGATACCCATATTGCCCCAAGTCGAATGGTTCGATAAATGTCCCCCCGGTAGAACCTTCCCGCAGGGCCATGGCCACTCCAGGTGTGGCCAATCCTGTCAAAATGGCCATTTTCACTACCAGTATAAAAAAACCATGAATTTTGATACCCATATTGCCCCAAGTCGAAAGGTTTGATAAATGTCCCCCCAATAGAACCTTCCCTCAGGGCCATGGCCACTCCGGGTGTGGCCAATCTTGTCAAAATGGCCATTTTCATTATCAGTATCAAAAACCATGAATTTTGATACCCATATTGCCCCAAGTCGAATGGTTCGATAAATGTCCCCCCGGTAGAACCTTCCCTCAGGGCCATGGCCACTCCGGGTGTGGCCAATCCTGTCAAAATGGCCATTTTTACTACCAGTATCAAAAACCATGAATTTTGATACCCATATTGCCCCAAGTCGAATGGTTCGATAAATGTCCCCCCGGTAGAACCTTCCTGCAGGGCCATGGCCACTCCGGGTGTGGCCAATCCTGTCAAAATGGCCATTTTCATTATCAGTATCAAAAACCATGAATTTTGATACCCATATTGCCCCAAGTCGAATGGTTCGATAAATGTCCCCCCGGTAGAACCTTCCCTCAGGGCCATGGCCACTCCGGGTGTGGCCAATCCTGTCAAAACGGCCATTTTCATTATCAGTATCAAAAACCATGAATTTTGATACCCATATTGCCCCAAGTCGAATGGTTCGATAAATGTCCCCCCGGTAGAACCTTCCCTCAGGGCCATGGCCACTCCGGGTGTGGCCAATCCTGTCAAAATGGCCTTTTTTACTACCAGTATTAAAAACCATGAATTTTGATACCCATATTGCCCCAAGTCGAAAGGTTTGATAAATGTCCCCCCGGTAGAACCTTCCCTCAGGGCCATGGCCACTCCGGGTGTGGCCAATCTTGTCAAAATGGCCATTTTCATTATCAGTATCAAAAACCATGAATTTTGATACCCATATTGCCCCAAGTCGAATGGTTCGATAAATGTCCCCCCGGTAGAACCTTCCCTCAGGGCCATGGCCACTCCGGGTGTGGCCAATCCTGTCAAAATGGCCTTTTTTACTACCAGTATTAAAAACCATGAATTTTGATACCCATATTGCCCCAAGTCGAAAGGTTTGATAAATGTCCCCCCGGTAGAACCTTCCCTCAGGGCCATGGCCACTCCGGGTGTGGCCAATCCTGTCAAAATGGCCATTTTTACTACCAGTATCAAAAACCATGAATTTTGATACCCATATTGCCCCAAGTCGAATGGTTCGATAAATGTCCCCCCGGTAGAACCTTCCTGCAGGGCCATGGCCACTCCGGGTGTGGCCAATCCTGTCAAAATGGCCATTTTCATTATCAGTATCAAAAACCATGAATTTTGATACCCATATTGCCCCAAGTCGAATGGTTCGATAAATGTCCCCCCGGTAGAACCTTCCCTCAGGGCCATGAATTTTGATACCCATATTGCCCCAAGTCGAATGGTTCGATAAATGTTCCCCCGGTAGAACCTTCCCTCAGGGCCATGGCCACTCCGGGTGTGGCCAATGCTGTCAAAATGGCCATTTTTACTACCAGTATTAAAAACCATGAATTTTGATACCCATATTGCCCCAAGTCGAATGGTTCGATAAATGTCCCCCCGGTAGAACCTTCCCGCAGGGCCATGGCCACTCCAGGTGTGGCCAATCCTGTCAAAATGGCCATTTTCACTACCAGTATAAAAAAACCATGAATTTTGATACCCATATTGCCCCAAGTCGAAAGGTTTGATAAATGTCCCCCCGGTAGAACCTTCCCTCAGGGCCATGGCCACTCCGGGTGTGGCCAATCCTGTCAAAATGGCCATTTTTACTACAAGTATTAAAAACCATGAATTTTGGTACCCATATTGCCCCAAGTCGAATGGTTCGATAAATGTCCCCCCGGTAGAACCTTCCCTCAGGGCCGTGGCCACTCCGGGTGTGGCCAATCCTGTCAAAATGGCCATTTTCATTATCAGTATCAAAAACCATGAATTTTGATACCCATATTGCCCCAAGTCGAATGGTTCGATAAATGTCCCCCTGGTAGAACCTTCCCTCAGGGCCATGGCCACTCCGGATGTGGCCAATCCTGTCAAAATGGCCATTTTCACTACCAGTATCAAAAACCATGAATTTTAATACCCATATTGCCCCAAGTCGAATGGTTCGATAAATGTCCCCCCGGTAGAACCTTCCCTCAGGGCCGTGGCCACTCCGGGTGTGGCCAATAATGTCAAAATTGCCATTTTCACTACCAGTATAAAAAACCATGAATTTTGATACCCATATTGCCCCAAGTCGAATGGTTCGATAAATGTCCCCCCGGTAGAACCTTCCCTCAGGGCCATGGCCACTCCGGGTGTGGCCAATATCCTACCAGTTTGGTCCCAACCCAATTGCCTGAAATCATTCTGGTTTTCGAGTGACCGATCTAACAATCTTCGTTAAAACAGAATTCCTCCCAAGTTGGTGCACAACCTGTGTCTTTCAATGTGTGCATGTGTGTGTGAGCAATAAAATTACTACCGTCGATCCGTCTCTGACGGATTTTCGAATAAAACTAAAATTGTTCAGAGGCTATCTGTTACTTATATAGTTCGCATGAAATGTGGCAACAATGGTGCAGCATTCTCGCGTGACAGTTCCAAGAAAGCAGGAGACGAGGCAAAATTTGCACCATGTTGCCACATTTCATGCTAACTATATAAGCTAACAGATAGCCTCTGAACAATTTTAGTTTTATTCGAAAATCCGTCAGAGACGGATCGACGGTGGTAATTTTATTGCTCACACACACATGCACACATTGAAAGACACAGGTTGTGCACCAACTTGGGAGGAATTCTGTTCTAACGAAGATTGTTAGATCGGTCACTCGAAAACCAGAATGATTTAAGGAAACGGGGTTGGGACCAAACTGGTAGGATATTGGCCACACCCGGAGTGGCCATGGCCCTGAGGGAAGGTTCTACCGGGGGGACATTTATCGAACCATTCGACTTGGGGCAATATGGGTATTAAAATTCATGGTTTTTGATACTGGTAGTGAAAATGGCCATTTTGACAGGATTGGCCACATCCGGAGTGGCCATGGCCCTGAGGGAAGGTTCTTCCAGGGGGACATTTATCGAACCATTCGACTTGGGGCAATATGGGTATCAAAATTCATGGTTTTTGATACTGATAATGAAAATGGCCATTTTGACAGGATTGGCCACACCCGGAGTGGCCACGGCCCTGAGGGAAGGTTCTACCGGGGGGACATTTATCGAACCATTCGACTTGGGGCAATATGGGTATCAAAATTCATGGTTTTCGATACTGGTAATAAAAATTACGGGAAGGTTTTCCCGGGAGGGTTCTGTTGGATGACGTTGTAGGGCTTTGGTGTATTGGGCAAAGTTGTAGAGGAGAAAATTTCATGAAAGTTTGTCAAAGGTGCCAATTTTGTAGCTACTCGAAATATACGCCATTTTTGCAAAAATGGTAAAAAAGCACTTTTTTGGTGATAACTTAAAATGTTAGCATTTTAGCGGCCTACTATGTTCTGAAGAGTTGTTTATGACATAAAATTACACATCTTTGCCGAAGACAGCAAAATGTTTTGAGCCTTTATTGAGGAGTTTAAACAAAATTTAAGTGATTTTGAGCCTATTTTCAAGTTGCAATGTTTTCAAATGGCGCATTTTGGCGCATAATCAAACAATGCACCTGAAAGTACACACTTTCAACTACATTTTCTGAAAATATTTTCGTGTTTATTTGTGTCTATTTTCAGATATCTCAATTTGAATTCGTCAGATTTTTAATAATTTTATTTATGAATGTTATTCGAAATCATAATGAATACAAGGTGAAAATCGGTAAATTGAAGGGTAAATTGATCGATTTTTATGGAAATTACATCGTCTATGCAAAATTACGACAACTTTTCCAGAGTGACCTAATATAACAGTAATTCTAAATACGGACAATCATTTAAAATTTTCACTTACATTATTTTTGAGAAAACATGTTTTTATTCATAATTTTAAAATATATATCATAATTTTAAGCATGAACAATGTATTTTCCATAAAAAACGATCAATTTACCGATTATTACCACGTTTCAATAAGATTCCGCTTAAAAATTATAATTAAATTGATTAAAAACCGTCAAATTCAAATTGAGATATCTAAAAATAGACACCGATAGACACGGAGATATATTCAGAAAATCTAGTTGAAAGTGTGTACTTTCATGTGCATTGTTCGGTTTTGCGCGAAAATGCGCCATTTTGAAAACATTGCAACTTGAAAATAGTTTCAAAATCACTTAAAAATGGTTATAAGTAAAAGTAAAAGTAAATCTTTCCCAGTTCCTGAGGGGAACACCCTTGAAGGGTATCGGGGCCAGCAATTACAAAGTGGATTCTGTGGCAGTTTCAAAAATGGTTATAACTCCTCAATAAAGGCTCAACACATTTTGCTGTCTTCGGCAAAGATGTGTAATTTTATGTCATAAACAACTCTTCAGAACATAGTAAGCCGCTAAAATGCTAACATTTTAAGTTATCACCAAAAAAGTGCTTTTTTACCATTGTTGCAAAAATGGCGTATATCTCGAGTAGATTAAGAGCTACAAATTTGGCGCCTTTGACAAACTTTCATGAAATTTTCTCCCCTACAACTTTGCCCAATACATCAAAGCACTACAACGTCATCCAACAGAACACTCCCGGGAAAACCTTCCCGTAATTTTTATTACCAGTATCGAAAACCATGAATTTTGATACCCATATTGCCCCAAGTCGAATGGTTCGATAAATGTCCCCCCGGTAGAACCTTCTTCATGGCACTGGCAACTCCGGATGTGGGCAATCCTGTCAAAATGGCAATTTTCATTAACTGTATCAAAAACTATGCATTTGTATACCCATATTGCCCCAATTTATATGGTTCCGTAAATGTCCTCCCGGAAGAACATTCCCCATGACACTGGCCACTCCGGGTGTGGCCAATCCTGTCAAAATGGCCATTTTCACTACCAGTATCAAAAACCATGAATTTTGATACCCATATTGCCCCAAGTCGAATGGTTCGATAAATGTCCCCCCGGTAGAACCTTCCCTCAGGGCCATGGCCACTCCGGGTGTGGCCAATGCTGTCAAAATGGCCATTTTCACTACCAGTATCAAAAACCATGAATTTTGATACCCATATTGCCCCAAGTCGAATGGTTCGATAAATGTCCCCCCGGTAGAACCTTCCCTCAGGGCCATGGCCACTCCGGGTGTGGCCAATCCTGTCAAAATTGCCATTTTCACTACCAGTATAAAAAACCATGAATTTTGATACCCATATTGCCCCAAGTCGAATGGTTCGATAAATGTCCCCCCGGTAGAACCTTCCCTCAGGGCCATGGCCACTCCGGGTGTGGCCAATCCTGTCAAAATTGCCATTTTCACTACCAGTATAAAAAACCATGAATTTTGATACCCATATTGCCCCAAGTCGAATGGTTCGATAAATGTCCCCCCGGTAGAACCTTCCCTCAGGGCCATGGCCACTCCGGGTGTGGCCAATCCTGTCAAAATTGCCATTTTCACTACCAGTATAAAAAACCATGAATTTTGATACCCATATTGCCCCAAGTCGAATGGTTCGATAAATGTCCCCCCGGTAGAACCTTCCCTCAGGGCCATGGCCACTCCGGGTGTGGCCAATCCTGTCAAAATGGCCATTTTCACTACCAGTATCAAAAACCATGAATTTTAATACCCATATTGCCCCAAGTCGAATGGTTCGATAAATGTCCCCCCGGTAGAACCTTCCCTCAGGGCCATGGCCACTCCGGGTGTGGCCAATCCTGTCAAAATGGCCATTTTCACTACCAGTATCAAAAACCATGAATTTTGATACCCATATTGCCCCAAGTCGAATGGTTCGATAAATGTCCCCCCGGTAGAACCTTCCCTCAGGGCCATGGCCACTCCGGGTGTGGCCAATCCTGTCAAAATTGCCATTTTCACTACCAGTATAAAAAACCATGAATTTTGATACCCATATTGCCCCAAGTCGAATGGTTCGATAAATGTCCCCCCGGTAGAACCTTCCCTCAGGGCCATGGCCACTCCGGGTGTGGCCAATCCTGTCAAAATTGCCATTTTCACTACCAGTATAAAAAACCATGAATTTTAATACCCATATTGCCCCAAGTCGAATGGTTCGATAAATGTCCCCCCGGTAGAACCTTCCCTCAGGGCCATGGCCACTCCGGGTGTGGCCAATCCTGTCAAAATGGCCATTTTCACTACCAGTATCAAAAACCATGAATTTTGATACCCATATTGCCCCAAGTCGAATGGTTCGATAAATGTCCCCCCGGTAGAACCTTCCCTCAGGGCCATGGCCACTCCGGGTGTGGCCAATCCTGTCAAAATTGCCATTTTCACTACCAGTATAAAAAACCATGAATTTTGATACCCATATTGCCCCAAGTCGAATGGTTCGATAAATGTCCCCCCGGTAGAACCTTCCCTCAGGGCCATGGCCACTCCGGGTGTGGCCAATCCTGTCAAAATTGCCATTTTCACTACCAGTATAAAAAACCATGAATTTTAATACCCATATTGCCCCAAGTCGAATGGTTCGATAAATGTCCCCCCGGTAGAACCTTCCCTCAGGGCCATGGCCACTCCGGGTGTGGCCAATCCTGTCAAAATGGCCATTTTCACTACCAGTATCAAAAACCATGAATTTTGATACCCATATTGCCCCAAGTCGAATGGTTCGATAAATGTCCCCCCGGTAGAACCTTCCCTCAGGGCCATGGCCACTCCGGGTGTGGCCAATCCTGTCAAAATTGCCATTTTCACTACCAGTATAAAAAACCATGAATTTTGATACCCATATTGCCCCAAGTCGAATGGTTCGATAAATGTCCCCCCGGTAGAACCTTCCCTCAGGGCCATGGCCACTCCGGGTGTGGCCAATCCTGTCAAAATGGCCATTTTCACTACCAGTATCAAAAACCATGAATTTTAATACCCATATTGCCCCAAGTCGAATGGTTCGATAAATGTCCCCCCGGTAGAACCTTCCCTCAGGGCCATGGCCACTCCGGGTGTGGCCAATATCCTACCAGTTTGGTCCCAACCCCGTTTCCTTAAATCATTCTGGTTTTCGAGTGACCGATCTAACAATCTTCGTTAGAACCAGTGTTACCACATGCTCGTCTGTATCAGAGGGTCCAAAAATCTGTCTTATCTGCACCAAGCATGGCGAATATCTGTACCATTATCTGTACGGTATATTTTTTGTAAAAAACGTTTTTTTAAAATGCATTTTGAACAATCTTATGACAACACTAAATGCTGATATGCAGCTCGGAAGGAACGCAAAACTTCATATAAAAAAACACCCAAGAAACGGCCAAGGAAAGATGTTTCTTCGCGTGACGTTCCTTCGCGCGATGTTTGTTTGCAAAATGTTCTAGTGAAAAAACTAAAATATTCAGAATTTGTTTATTTTATTGCAACTGAAAGTTATAAATGTATCAATAATTTTGTAATCGATATTATAATATTGAAAATTCCAAATTGCCTTATCATGCCGAATCTCAAAAAACAGAATCTTGAAATTAAAAGGAAGGATTTTGTATTTTGCTTGAAAAGAAGTAAACCAAAGGGAAAATCCATAAACTTACAGATTTAAAAGTACAAATATTAAAAATAAAAAAATCTCCGATTAAAAAAATAAAAAGAAATATGTATACAAAAAAATAATTAAAAATAACAAATTCAAAGCTTAAAAATTCTAATAATTAAAAATTAATAAAATTAAAATAATATAATTTAATAATTCATATATTCAAAATCCTTCAAATAAAAAAATATAGTCTAAAAAAAATAAAATTCTAAATAAAAATCTAGAATTTACCCAGATTTAAAATTTAAAAAATTTCAAAGAATTTAGGAAATTAAGAATTTAAGAATTTAAGTATTTAAGAATTTAAGAATTTAAGAATTTAAGAATTTAAGAATATAAGAATTTAAGAATTTAAGAATTTAAGAATTTAAGAATTTAAGAATTTAAGAATTTAAGAATTTAAGAATTTAAGAATTTAAGAATTTAAGAATTTAAGAATTTAAGAATTTAAGAATTTAAGAATTTAAGAATTTAAGAATTTAAGAATTTAAGAATTTAAGAATTTAAGAATTTAAGAATTTAAGAATTTAAGAATTTAAGAATTTAAGAATTTAAGAATTTAAGAATTTAAGAATTTAAGAATTTAAGAATTTAAGAATTTAAGAATTTAAGAATTTAAGAATTTAAGAATTTAAGAATTTAAGAATTTAAGAATTTAAGAATTTTAGAATTTTAGAATTTTAGAATTTTAGAATTTTAGAATTTAAGAATTTAAGAATTTAAGAATTTAAGAATTTAAGAATAATTTAAGTTAGACTGTAATCCATATTCATACAGACTGCAGTCCCGATTGACCTAGTTGACGGTACAAAACATAATTTATAGAAAACTTTCAATAAAATTTACTTTGACCAGATTCCATTTATTAAATAGTTTAACGGTACACATCAACCATCGCTTTTGCACCCAGATTTCTGTTACAGACATTTTAGTATCTTCAAAAATACGGGAACTATCGATATGTTTTTTTATTCATCCCCTAAATTACAGTCTTCAAAGTTATTTACAATAAAGTTTGACCATTTTGACAATCAGATTCTTTCAGGATTGGGTCCGTAAGTTTGACAAATTTGGAATAAGAAGACAACAACTTCTTCGGTTGCTGTGCACCCTTAATGTGACATAATGGCGTTACCTTTCAAGAAACAAATAATAATGTTTTGAAAAATTTGGATTAATTTTTTTAATATTCAGGCAACTACAAGGCGTTAATATAATTTAAAAATATATTCAAATTAAGAAAAAAAATAAACTATATGACTCATTATTTTCTATATGATTCAGTACAACTTTTATTAATTTTTTGAAGTATTTTAGATTTTATGTTACCTGTGTTCTCCTTCATTTCAAAATCATTTTTGAGAAGAATGGGAAATGCTGGAAATTATGTTATAACTTTATTAGAACGAAATGCTATAAATATTTTTTATTAGGTCCTTGTCGGTACTGAAACCTGGTTAGCAATGAGTCTGCTATTGAAAATGCAGTTTTCTTAAAACTAAGAAAAACCTAAAACTACAGAGAATCTTGTGTGTAAATGTTAGTGGGAGGGAGCCAATTACCCGCGGCGTATTAAGAGAGACTCCTAGTTCAAAATATTCTAGCATAAATGATCCATTTTTAAACGTTTCAAAAGTTAAACTAGATTGAATCAATGAAAAGTTCTTAAATGTTGAGATAATTGCAATAACCTAACTATTCAATAATATCATTTTGAGTAAGAATCTGTTTTATCTGAAAATCTGTACAAATCAGTACGGTGACCCAAATATCTGTCATCTGTACGTACAGATTCTGTACTCAGATCTTTGCTGAAAATCTGTACCATGACAGATAAATCTGTACATGTGGCAACGCTGGTTAGAACAGAATTCCTCCCAAGTTGGTGCACAACCTGTGTCTTTCAATGTGTGCATGTGTGTGTGAGCAATAAAATTACCACCGTCGATCCGTCTCTGACGGATTTTCGAATAAAACTAAAATTGTTCAGAGGCTATCTGTTAGCTTATATAGTTAGCATGAAATGTGGCAACATGGTGCAAATTTTGCCTCGTCTCCTGCTTTCTTGGAACTGCTGCACCATTGTTGCCACATTTCATTCGTTGCAGACCCCTTCCGCAGTACCAAGCATGCAACATTTTCGTAACGCGCGACATTTTTCGTTTTTCTGGATTGACACCTCACCAGAATAGAGCCCTTAGGACAAAGTTCTTTGTCAAAATCAAGGTTTTTATTTAGTTAACTAAGTTTATAAGCTTTTTAACAAAATACATTTTAATTTTAGGAAAAAATTGTTAAAGAGTCGGAATTTTGCCATTGTATACTGAATTCGAAGCACGAATCTCAAGTTTTCACATTTTACATGAAATTTGTTCAACTGAAATTGCCTATACATTTGGAGATTTTTTTGAATTGTGTTTCAAAAACACATATATTTTTTATTTATAAACTTATTTAACCTTCTCCTGGTGAAAAATTGTTCAATGAATCCGAAAATGCATTCCGTTTACCGATTCAAAGTCATGTTCATTGAGAAAATCATGACACTTTGAGAAGTTTAAAATAATGACTATCATCAACATTTTATTAACTTTTCAAACTTTAAACTTTTCAAAATTTTATGAAAAGTTCTTCTTGAGGTACTTTGAACACTTCTCTACCACGGTCAGTATGATTCTAAACCATTCCGGACGTATTTTAATTGTACTCTTCATTTTGCGGAAAAATCGCGAACTGTTTTACGGTACCTAAAACATTCCTGTTTTGGGCTGGAATTGCTCTTCCGTCAAAAATTAAATTTTTAGGAAATTAATGATTGCAAACCGACTGTACTGCTGTGTAACGTATTTGTCATGCCTTTTACATTGAAGTGTTTAAATCTTTGCTTTTTATTTTAATATTTATCATTTTTTTTTACCCTTCTCATCTCAATTAAATGGCTTTACTTTTTATAATACTTTTTTTCTGAAAATATTTGGCTTATTCTGCCCTTCAATTTTTTGCTTGTATTTTTTAACATTTTCTGCAACAGAATGATACCATAAATATTAAATGAATAAAAAACTGTAGATAAATGCGTAGAAGCAAACTCAAGGAAATTTAAACAAATATTGCATGCTTATTTTTACATAAAATGCACGAAATGTTAGTGAAAATAAAGCCAAAGTTGACCCAAGAAAAAATGAAATTTTTATAAACATTGGCAAAATCAAATAAAACTTCCATCCCTAATATTTTCATAAATTTTCAAAGCTCTTCTTTCAAATGCTTTTTAAAGATCAATAATTGGTTGAAAAATATATATTGCTTAGGACTCCTTAGTGAAATATAGTCACACTCTAAAAAATCACTAATTTTTTATACAATTTTTCACACAAAATAATGAATTGCTCAAAAAACCAGTATTGAAAAACATTTTTTTGCAATTCCGTCGTGAAACTACTTACTTTTCCTGTCATTCTTGAACGATGAAATAGCCTACTTTTCTGTACCAAAAATAACAGAATCGAATAGCAACACTTTTCAAAATAAATGCTGAAAAGTTCTACTTTTCAGCACTCAAATGGGTGCTGAAAAGTTGAACTTTTCAGCACTTGTTTCGAAAAGTAACACTTTTCAACATTTTTTTATTTAAACGATTTATTGCAAAATACATGAAAATTTGACATAAAATTTCACTCAGTGTGTGTTTTTTGGAATTGCAAAAAATGTTGTATGACCCTCGTTGCAAAACTTGATTTTTTCAGCACTCGTGTACGACTCGTGCTGAAAAAATCCTCTTTTTGCAACTTGTTGCATAAACTACTATTTTTGGATATGTTTTGGACTTCAAAATTTGGCAAATTGTTGATCAAAGTTCATTTGGCAGTGTTGGCATATTTTTTTTTGAGAATATCATATTTTTTTGAAAACGTTGAAAAATTTCAGAAATCTTTTAAGGTTTTATTCCTAGTCTTAAAATGAAATTTACTAGGAAGCCTCAAAGTTAAAGCAACAAGACAATCATGCGGCTGAACAAAAATTCTCCCAAATAGTCCTATTCCCAACATAATACATTTTGGCCTTGTTTACAATATTTACAACGGATAACAATAAAATTACAACTATTAACAATTTTTTAGAAAAAAGAGTTCCCAAAATCGTGAATAAGCGTTCATGAAAATGGGAACCACAAACAAAGTGTTCAAATCCCATGGTACGATTTCCAAAATTTCACGATTTCACGAATTTGGGAACTCTTTTTTCTCCGTGTAATTGAAATAAATTAAAGGTTTTGTTTGAGCTTACAATATAAAAATATGTTTTTTTTTTAATTTTGAAAATTGTTTTAGGATTTCTTGACAAAAATTTTAGTTTCAAATTTTGACAAAGGACTTTTTTTTCGGGAAATACCAACAATTAAAACAAAACCAAAAAACGATTTATGTTCAGTAAAAACTTTAGCCAGGCAAAACACTACCACTACGGCAGCACCTTTCCAAAGGTTACGCAAAGCCTCACCAATCAAGTCTCTTCTTTGAGGCCCAACCACTGAAAGCCCACGCACTTCCGAAAGCCTTCACCGTCGAATGCCGCCGCTGAACATCTAATCGGATCTCTTCACACAGACTGAACCGACAGACGAATGAAAAAAAAAAAAAAAACAATGGCCTCGCAATCGAAACGAAACCGAAAGTGTTTGCTAGTTTTGTTGGCTTGATTTTGTCTTATTGTTGTTGTTTTCATAAGTTTTCCGAGCGCCTTTTTCCGAAATTTATTGCAAGGCACAGTTGACCCTTAGCTTATTTTTTTTGTTTATTTTTGTATATTTAAAAAAAAACTTTTAATTGGTTAATTTAGAATGTTTTCGATTCATATATTTATAAATTCAAAAAAAAAACTTGATGTTATTTAAGTTTGAGTGATATTGAGATTAAGGGTTAACTCAAAAGGTATTGTGTTTCCCAGCAAAAACCACCCCCGTCAAATTCACGGGTGATAAATTTTCATTGTTTTTTTTTCTACTCTTGATTCCGAAGGTAAAATGGTCTACGCGTGCAAAAGCCTTTTGAAGACTTTGTTTTAAAAATAGTACACCACAAAAGGGGCAACTGAAGCTGAACGAGCTTTGGTCGACGTGAAAAGAGGAAATTACTTAATCAAATCTGGCCTTCTGCCGAGCAAAGCCTCCGGCGGCTTAACTATGGTTGAACTTTTCACCAATACTCGCTCACCCTCTCGCAACGTTGAATTGTGAGGGGGAGGTGATTTTCCTTTCATTTTCGTTATGCTGGAAGTGGCGTTTTTTGGTTGAGTTGTGAGAAAAACTGTAAAACAATAAACTGCAAAAATTGGTTTACAGTTTTGTTAGTGTTTCAAAATAAGCAATTGGATATTTTTCTGGCGCAAAAAAATTTTTTTGGATTGTTTTTTAATTTTTCAGATGTTTCTGATTTTGGTGTAAATATGCATGAAATTGTAATATTTTTTTTCATTTTGACCGAAATTCACACTTCGCACGTTTTTCATCCCACCCCCAACATTTTCCCGCCACGCAATTTTTCCGACTAAATGCACAATCATCGGGCGCACCGTTTCGAGCAGGCAGAAGGTGTTTTAGATCGGTATCATAAACCGTTTTTGCGTGTGACGGGGGTGGCCACCCTCTTAAAACCCATTACCATAGCAGTCTCGAAAAAAAAACCCCATTGGATAATTGCCTAAATTGTAAAAGTGGTACCCACGTTCAGTTTGTGTGGTTTTGTTTCGTGATAAAACAGCGCCGATTAAACGATTTCCTACTTTTCACCTTTTATTACCTGGAATCGGAGTGGTGGAGGAAGGTATTATTTGTTATTCAAAACGAAAGGGCCATAATTCTATTAGGAAAACCAACAACCCCTTGATTTATGTGCTCAGCAAAAGCGGGGTTAATTTAAGGGTAGAGGTTAACTTTTTGACTTTTTTTTTCAACCGAAGGGGCGTGACTTGACTAACTCGCTGGTTTATAGATTTTTAAAATTTAAAGAGGTTGCTTGGAGGATTTTCACTTTGGTTATTACAAAAAAAAAGTATTTCATAAACAAAACACAACGTTTGGCTAAGTCCTTTTTACATTAATATTATTATTAATTCGGATTTTCAGATCGATTTGGTCTCTTCCGTAAAGTTTTAGGCTATGATTTGGACATTTCAGAAAAGGTACACAGTAAAAAACATTTGGTTTTTTCACTAAAAGTTGAATTGTCAAAATACGTATTTTTTCATGTTCAATTTTTTGTATGTTTAAAAGAGACTGAAAAAGGCATTTTATAGCGAGAGTTTAGGATGTTTGCAATGTATTTTCAAACATTGTAATGTTTTTTTTTGTATTTTTTTCAACTTGTAATGTTTAGAAAATATTTAGTACATTTTTGTGAAAATCTTAAAAATGTCGAACAAGTTTAAAAATATTTTTTGATGCATTTTAGGGTGTTTTTTTTTAATGTTCAGTTTTTCTGTAATTAAAAAATATTCTATGAAGGAAAAGCACCGTTGTTAAAAATATTTTCGAAAAACTGAGAAATGTTTTTTTTGTATTTGTTGATTGGATGACTGGTTTCTGAGAAACACAATTTTTAAGTAAAACTGTGCGATAAATTCACCATTTTTAAGTAAAAATTGTGTGATAATTTCAGTGTTTAGACCATATTTTTAAACATGTAATGTCTAATCAAAGTCTAAATGAAAATATAGTTGGAGATTTACTGAGCTTTCCGTATTTTTTTTCGCATGTGTGCTTTTCCTTCATGAAGTATTTTTTATCTACAAAAACATGAACGTTACAAAAAAATCGTTCAAATGCCTATAACTTGAAAAGGTGCACAAAAATGTGTT
The DNA here is from genome assembly GCF_016801865.2 of Culex pipiens pallens. Taxonomy (NCBI): domain Eukaryota; kingdom Metazoa; phylum Arthropoda; class Insecta; order Diptera; family Culicidae; genus Culex; species Culex pipiens. Next base: position 202,043,983 of record NC_068938.1, read on the forward strand.
ATGTCAATTCGATTTCAAATTGGATTTTGCATCTTTAACATGTATTTTTTTTCTTTTAACAATATTTTAGAATTTAAAACTTTAGCTTTTTAATGACATTTAAACTTTTAAGAATTTAAAATTAAAATTTTTAAAATACGTTCAGTCATTACCACTCTAATAGAAAAAAAACACTTTTTTAAATAAATCGAAAGAAAATCCCATGTTGAGTTAAAGATTTTCGAATATGTAATGGTCCATATTCAATGGCCAGATCAAAATTTTATGAAAAAACTGATCATGCAAAATGGCTTTTTTGACATAGAAAATGCACGGACAAATTATCATTCTGTGTGTGTGTGTGGTCCAATCCAATACCCGCTAACCCAGTGGTTCTCAACCTTTATTGATCCATTCCCCCCTTGGCTGAATTTCAGGAACATCATTCCCCCCCCAACTAATGGGTATCATTGCACAAATGTCATAATTTTGGTATTAATGTTTGCAGAAACTTTAAATTTTTCACAACATTTCATTTTTTCTTCACTCGCAACAATTTACACATACTTGCAGCATTTTTAAAATGCATTTTCATTATCTGTTCATATTTAATGGAATGCAAAAGCTCCCGAAAAATCTTTTTATTATAATCTTTTTATAAATGTTCCTGTATGTTGCAATATTATAAACACTAACAGTTTTAGTTTTTATCAATCACAGACAGAAATCATGACTAATATTTTATTTAAAGAAAAAGACAAAATAGACTTCATATAATTTTTACAAAAACTAATATTTGATGCTCGATTATTTTTCAAAGTAATGGAATTTTGCCCAAAACGATGCAAAAACTCCCAGGAATTAATTTGAATAATGTTCGAAAAAAACGAATCAACGCAAAACTTCACAAATATATTTTATAAAAAGCTTCCCAGTTGAAAAAAACTAAACTTAACAAAACCAAAGCAGAATTGACATAAAATAAAAATATTTTCAAAACATTCTCATTTTGAAAGGAAATGAAATTTAGCTTGAATTTATTAAAAAAATATTAGTAAAGCTAATTTTTTAAATTTAAAACAAAATATGCTCATGTTTAAAATAATGTTATTATTTATAAAATTATTTATGAAATTCCATTCTTCAAAAATTGCTCATGTTTGAGAGAATGCAAATATTTAAACAAAAAATGATGGTATTATTCAGAACAATTTCAAAGAGTAAACTTTTTTGAATTTTAGGTTTTGTTAGCTGGGTAATTCTCCGCCAACTCACACAGCAGTTGCCCCGACCCCTCTTCGATTTGCGTGAAACTTTGTCCTAAGGGGTAACTTTTGTCCCTGATCATGAATCCGAGGTCCGTTTTTTGATATCTCGTGACGGAGGGGCGGTACGACCCCTTCCATTTTTGAACATGCGAAAAAAGAGGTGTTTTTCAATAATTTGCAGCCAGAAACGGTGATGAGATAGAAATTTGGTGTCCAAGGGATTTTTATGTAAAATTAGACGCCCGATTTGATGGCGTACTCAGAATTTCGAAAAAACGTATTTTTCATCGAAAAAACACTAAAAAAGTTTTAAAAATTCTCCCATTTTCCGTTACTCGACTGTAAAATTTTTTGGAACATGTCATTTTATGGAAATTTAATGTACTTTTCGAATCTACATTGTCCCAGAAGGGTCATTTTTTCATTTAGAACAAAAATTTTCATTTTAAAATTTCGTGTTTTTTTCTAATTTTAAAGGGTTATTTTTTAGAGTGTAATAATGTTGTTCAAAGTTGTAGAGCAGACAATTACAAAAACTTTGATATATAGACATAAGGGGTTTGCTTATAAACATCACGAGTTATCGCGATTTTACGAAAAAAAGTTTTGAAAAAGTTACTTTTTGCGTTTCTCTTTGTTTCGTCGTCCGTGTCTGTCGCGGGTGACCATGAACGGCCATGATCGATGACGACCAACATTTTCAAAACATTTTTTCGTAAAATCGCGATAACTCGTGATGTTTATAAGCAAATCCCTTATGTCTATATATCAATTTTTTTGTAATTGTCTGCTCTACAACTTTGTTGAACATTGTTACACTCTAAAAAATAACCCTGCAATGTTAGAAAAAACACGAAATTTTAAAATGAAAATTTTTGTTCTAAATGAAAAAATGACCCTTCTGGGACAATGTAGATTCGAAAAGTACATTAAATTTCCCATAAAATGACATGTTCCAAAATTTTTTACAGTCGAGTAACGGAAAATGGGAGAATTTTTAAAACTTTTTTAGTGTTTTTTCGATGAAAAATACGTTTTTTCGGAATTCGGAGTACGCCATCAAATCGGGCGTCTAATTTTACATAAAAGTCCCTTCGACACCAAATTTCTATCTCATCACCGTTTCTGGCTGCAAATTATTGAAAAACACCTCTTTTTTCGCATGTTCAAAAATGGAAGGGGTCGTACCGCCCCTCCGTCACGAGATATCAAAAAACGGACCTCGGATTCGTGATCAGGGACAAAAGTTACCCCTTAGGACAAAGATTCACGCAAATCGAAGAGGGGTCGGGGCAACTGCTGTGTGAGTTGGCGGAGAATTACCCATTATTATTAATTTGGATTTTCGGATCGATTTGGTCTCTTCGGTAAAGTTTTAGGCTATGATTTGGACATTTCAGAAAAGGTACACAGTAAAAAACATTTGGTTTTTTTCACTAAAAGTTTAATTGTCAAAATACGTATTTTTCATGTTCATTTTTTTGTATGTTTAAAAGAGACTGAAAAAGGCATTTTATAGCGAGAGTTTAGGATGAAGAAATGTTGTAATGTTTTAGAACGTCAAACGTTGTAATGTTTAGAAAATATTTAGTACATTTTTGTGAAAATCTAAAAAATGTCTAACAAATTTAAAAATATTATTTGATGCATTTTAGGGTGTTGTTTTTTGAAAAATGTTCAGTTTTTCTGTAATTTAAAAATATTCTATGAAGGAAAAGCACCGCTGTTAAAAATATTTTCGAAAAGCTGAGAAATATTTTTTTTTTGTATTTGTTTATTGGATGACTGATTTCTGAGAAACACCATTTTTAAGTAAAAACTTTGTGATAAATTCACCATTTTAAAGTAAAAATTGTGTGATAATTTCAGTGTTTTAGGCCATATTTTTAAACATGTAATGTCTCATCAAAGTCTTAATGAAAATATAGTTGGAAATTTTCTGAGCTTTTCGTAAATATTTTTCGCATGTTGTCATGAAGTATTTTTTATCTACAAAAACATAAACGTTACAAAAAAATCGTTCAAATGCCTATAACTTGAAAAGGTGCACAAAAATGTGTTATGTCAATTCGGTTTCAAATTGGATTTTAGAATTTAAAACTTTAGCTTTTTAATGACATTTAAACTTTTAATAATTGAAAATTAAAAATTTTAAAATACGTTCAGTCATTAACACTCTAATAGAAAAAAAACACTTTTTTAAATAAATCGAAAGAAAATCCCATGTCAAGTTAAAGATTTTCGAATATGTAATGGTCCATATTCAATGGCCAGATCAAAATTTTATGAAAAAACTGATCATGCAAAAATGGCTTTTTTGACATAGAAAATGCACGGACAAATAATCATTCTCATAAAAAAATACCAAGAAAAGCTGATTTTATCAAACCTAGAAAATTACTCATTAAAAATCTAACAGTTATGAAAATATCTGTTTTTGCTACAGGCGCAATTTAATCTGCATTTATTCTTATAATAAGGTCCTTTTGCTATATATAAATTGTTAAGTACAACGGTAAAAAATACAACATTTTTGATCACCTTTTTTTGTACAAAAAAAAAAAATAAATAAAGACAGCATTTTACGATGGTCCTCTTGGAAACGGCTGTCAAGTAAGATAATTTGTCAACAAAGGACGCGAAGCATTTTTTTTTCAAAATTGATCAAAAATCAATTTTTAACCCGGTGAGGTCGTTCAAAGGCTAATTTTGCTCAGAAAATAATAGCTTTTTGCTGACGATAACAATACTATTACCAGTGTTGTAAATGAGTGATAGGAAAAAAAACTATCTTTTGATGATTCCTGCACCCAAATATCAGAGAGCATAGCGACGCTATGGCTGGTGAGTTCTCTTTTTTTTATCTCGAGAGTGTGAACAAGAGCATTCTATTTCTGTAGCTCCTTCTCTTTTCCGCATTGATGGATACTCGCTGGAGATTCTTTTGTCTTCTCAGGAAACCGTAATGAAAGAAGGCGAAAGGGGGACTGGGAAAGTTTGTTTGTTTTGTGACGGCTTTTCTGGTTACGATCTGTTGAGGGGGACGATTGGGAATGCGGGAATGAGGAAGTCAATATTTTCGACGAAAATATTATAGTTTAGATGAATCATTTTGTTTACAAAAAAAGATGTAAACACAATAACAACTACGCAGAAAGCTCACACCAAATTCCTAGACCAAAGAATCCCTTCTTTCTACGTCTCCTGTTACTCTACAAATTACTACCGTCATCATCTCACCTTCCTCCTGCCCAAAACCCAGAACCGGTAGCAACCCCCTAATTTACCCCGTGCAAGAACCGGTCTCTGATGGTAGCGAGATTTCGTGCGGAACGCTCCCCTCGAGCGAAACCCCTCTCTTCAAAGAATAACAATAATACCACGAACCTGGCTGGTTGATGGAAGCGTACAGCGATAATAAAAACAACCCCCCGAAAAAAGCTTCCTTCGCGCGATGCTTTCGACCGCGAACCACCAACTTAGAGCTTTGATCCGTCAAGCACTCCCCTCAAGGAAAGGTTATTTGTTTACCTCAGCGCATATCCACTTCTCCTTCGTGACGGTGCGAAGGAACAGAACGCGGTGGCCCTTTGATTGACGCCGCTGTAAAAATTTGCCATAATGGCGGGTTGCCATAAAAACATATGTTGGTGTTATTTTTACATTTATTTAACTCAACTTATTTACAAGCGTAACAGTTGTCAAATTTGTCAATAATTTAAGGAACTAATTCTAAGCGTGCAATTTTGACAGCTCGCCCTCGCCAGGGTTAAGCCTAAGCCGGGTCCGACTTTGGCTAAGCCGTCTGCAAACATTTTTATGATGAATGGTGAGAACGGTGGGGCACACGAGTGAGCGAGAGAGAGGGAGAAAGAGTCTACCGTGAGTTTGACTTTGAAGCAAATAAGCACACAAAAAAGTCAACAGGTTAGTACCTGCGAGGGGTGGTCTCTTTTTTTTTTGCTGTCGCTTGACTCTTGTTTTCCTTATTCTTCCTCTTGCGCAGTCTCTCTTTCTTCAAGTTAGTTCGAGACATTCGGCCAGACTGACAGAGCAATGCCGCACAGCAAAAGCAATAACAATAACATCGCACGCCGCCGCCGAAAATCATTTCAATGTCAAATCGACAAAAAATCGCACATACCGCCTAGCAAACACACGCGCTTAGTTTTGGTGTGTAGGTAAAACGAGCGGAGCGAAATGAGTCGTTTCTACTTGAGAGTGTAGAGGGGATGGAAATGGGGACGGACGTGGTTGGTAAACGGGTTAAAATGAGACTTGTCGTTAGTGGCATTGAAGTCACTGGTGGAGCCTTCCGAATTTCATGTGGTTGTTTTGGTAAACTATGTTGCTTTTTTGGTTCACTATGAATGTAAAACGACTAATTACCAATTTGGGATAAAATTTATCTAGAAAACTTGCAGATTTGATACTAGATCATAAAAGAACTCAGTAAAAAAAAAACACAATCCATAACTAAATGGTCGTGGACAAATTAAAAAATCGACGGAAAATCTTGTTATACCCTTAGATGCCCGGAATTCGAATAATAAAAACAGACATGATAACAGTATTTTAAGAATAAATCGTTTTTTTTTTATTTTTCTAGAAATTATATCTAACAATCTTTTTCTTATTTTCTTATGAAACACTTCACTTCTCGTTCCAGAGAATTTCTGAGTTAATGATGAAATATTTAATTTCTGAGTTATTCCAGAATTTCTTTACTTTTACTACTCTAATCTTCTCCGATCCAATCAATGCAGCTAGTCTGAATTCAGCTTTCTACTTTTTGGAATGCGCAATTTTCTAAAATTGCGCAAATAAACTTTTTATTGTTTTTATTCAGCAATTCCCCACGAAAACAGCATGGAAAAAAACAAAAGTGCTCGGATCGGGTTCAAAATTTTTCTGGGGGTTCCTTGGCCGAAATAATTAGACCCGTATTTTTTTGTTTGGCCATTAGGGTGACCTATGCCGTGTTAGGGTGGTCTGAAAAATGGCAATTTTCGTCGATTTTCGCAAAAACCACTTTTTTCGAAAAATCATAACTCCTCGCCATTTCAACCGATTTCAATTGTCTTATACGCACATGAAAGGTGATAAGTTGGCCTTTAAAAGAAAAATAGTAAAAAGTTTTAAAAATCTAGCCTAACATATGAAAAGGGCTCATGAAACTTTAAAATGTCGTTTTGACGGTGTCTGGACCAAAGAGCCTATGCACAGTGGGCGAAATGGAACCCAAAATCGGACTTAATTGAACGCGGCTGGTTCCCTGGTATGAATAATAGTGTTTCCTATGTAAAAAAATCCGGGGAATCGATTGGTGATGGTTTCATCCACCGCACGAAACGGCAAAGGGTCCATTTTGCCCCAATCCCCATTTTTTCAATTTTTTTCTTGAAAATCGGTCTGTATTTAGAGCGGAGGCTTTATGCGGCCTTCCAAAATGCACTTAACTTATGTGAAAATGTCCCAGAAATCCAGTAAAAATAACCACTTGCACCGCAAAAATCATCTAGGGTCCATTTAACCCCAATTCCACTATAAAAGCATTTATGGCCGTTTTCAAATGTTAGGTCAGATTTTAAAAATCGGAAAATATTTTTATCGTAAAGATCAGACAATTTTACATAAGAATGACGATTTGCACTTGATAGTTTGACACATTTATGTTGATAAAAATAAAATGTATGTGAAAGGCAGTTTATTCTGCGTTTGGGAAAATTGGCCCAAAAGTGATTCTTCAATCTTTTTATTTAGTTTAATTTCTATATCAACATAAATGTGTCAAACTTTCAAGTGCAAATCGTCATTCTTATGTAAAATTGTCTGATCTTTACGATAAAAATATTTTCAGATTTTTAAAATCTGACCTAACATTTGAAAACGGCCATAAATGCTTTTTTAGCGGAATTGAGGTTAAATGGACCCTAGATGATTTTTGCGGTGCAAGTGGTCATTTTACTGGATTCCTGGGACATTTTCACATAAGTTAAGTGCATTTTGGAAGGCCGCATAAAGCCTTCGCTCTAAATACAGACCGATTTTCAAGAAAAAATGTTAAAAAATGGGGAATTGGGGCAAAATAGACCCTTTGCCGTTTCGTGCGGTGGATGAAACCATCACCAATCGATTCCCCGGATTTTTCTACATTATAAACACTATTATTCATACCAGGGAACCAGCCGCGTTCAATTAAGTCCGATTTTGGGTTCCATTTCGCCCACTGTGCTATGTCTGGAAATATTTTTATCGGATTCCCCGGACATTTTTACATAATATACTAAAAAATGGGAGGAGTTCATTAACAGGATTCCGAGATATGATTTTTTGAAAATAAAATCCTTGTTTTTCGACGCGCCACGCGCAAAAACTGGAGAATGGCGAAATTGGCAAAAAATCAACTTTTTTCACTAAAACTGCGATAACTTAAAAATTTCAGCGATGACCTGTACATGTCTGAGTACCAAAAGTTGCGTCTTTTAATTACGAAAATTTTGGTTTCCAAACATGTATAGGTCATCGCTGAAATTTTAAAGTTATCGCAGTTTTAGTGAAAAAAGGTGATATTTTGCCGATTTCGTCATTTTCCGGTTTTTGCGCGCGGCGCGTCGAAAAACACGGATTTTATTTTCAAAAACTCATATCTCGGAATCCTGTTAATGAACTCCTCCCATTTTTTAGTATGTTATGTAAAAATGTCCGAGGAATCCGATAAAAATATTTCCAGACATAGGCTCTTTGGTCCAGACACCGTCAAAACGGCTTTTTAAAGTTTCATTCGCACTTTACATGTGTTAGGCTAGATTTTCCAAACTTTTTACTATTTTTCATTGAAAGGCCAACTTATTACCTTTCATTTGCGTGTAAGACAGTTGAAATCGGTTGAAATGGCGAGGAGTTATGATTTTTCGAAAAAAGTGGTTTTTGCGAAAATCGACGAAATTTGCCATTTTTCAGACCACCCTAACACGGCATAGGTCACCCTAATGGCCAAACAAAAAAATACGGGTCTAATTATTTCGGCCAGGGAACCCCCAGAAAAATGTTGAACCCGATCCGAGCACTTTTGTTTTTTTCCATGCTGTTTTCGTGGGGAATTGCTGTATTGACATCTTGCATCATAAGTTTCTTCATACAAATCACCATACAAAGTTGAGGGGTATCCATAGAAAAAAGAGCTATGAAAAATTCGAAAATCTGCATCTCGATTTTATATGTTGTACAGTCGACTCTCTGGCTGTCGATCTTCTCGATATCAATAATTCTCCATCTATCGATGAATTCTTCAGTCCCTTCAATCTGCATACTTCAATTATCTTCATTCCTCGATATTTTCCCTTGCTTGAAGGATCTCTTCCTCGACGGTCCGTCCGTGGATTCCGTTTGCTTTAAAAATCTCTTCCGGTTGTCAATAATTTCACTTTCTCATGGTTTGCATAGACATTTTTCTTGGCGAAACGAAGCTTTGAAGGGTGTTTGACATTAGTTTGTTTTTGTTTGATGGGCGTTGCCATGATTCTCACCCATAGCTGGGTATCAAGAAAAAATATTTTCAATCGAGTCTTCATTTTGCATCGTTCTGTAAACTGATGATTCTCTTCCTCGACGGTCCCTTGGATATTGACAACCGGAGAGTCGACTGTAGTAGACAAAAAGTGGCTATTTTTTGGCTATAGGGATGGGTCGAAAACGCTTTTGAAATTGAAATTTTTGGATATTGTTAGTCCGACCTCTGGTTGCTAATATATGAAAATGACCATAAAATAGTTTTTTTTACTCTACTCAATTGACCCTCAATTAGCAATCGATGGTTTCATGGAAACCATTGATCAGATTTGTAATGTTAAAAAGTAAAACTTGTGTAAAATTTTCTATTTTTTTTTGGATAAATAAATGTTCTTAGATTTATGAAATCATGGCATTTTAATAGGGCCAAATAATACGAATTAAACCCGTTTGAAATGTGAGGCGTGATTTGGTTTTTTTAATTAATTGTGATATTTTTTAGAAATGGGTAATTCTCCGCCAACTCACACAGCAGTTGCCCCGAACCCTCTTCGATTTGCGTGAAACTTTGTCCTAAGGGGTAACTTTTGTCCCTGATCACGAATCCGAGGTCCGTTTTTTGATATCTCGTGACGGAGGGGCGGTACGACCCCTTCCATTTTTGAACATGCGAAAAAAGAGGTGTTTTTCAATAATTTGCAGCCAGAAACGGTGATGAGATAGAAATTTGGTGTCGAAGGGACTTTTATGTAAAATTAGACGCCCGATTTGATGGCGTATGTACTCAGAATTCCGAAAAAACGTATTTTTCATCGAAAAAAACACTAAAAAAGTTTTAAAAATTCTCCCATTTTCCGTTACTCAACTGTAAAAAAATTTGGAACATGTCATTTTATGGGAAATTTAATGAACTTTTCGAATCTAGATTGTCCCAGAAGGGTCATTTTTTCATTTAGAACAAAAATTTTCATTTTAAAATTTCGTGTTTTTTCTAACTTTGCAGGGTTATTTTTTAGAGTATAACAATGTTCTACAAAGTTGTAGAGCAGACAATTACAAAAATTTTGATGTATAGACATAAGGGGTTTGCTTATAAACATCACGAGTTATCGCGATTTTACGAAAAAAAAGTTTTGAAAAAGTTACTTTTTGCGTTTCTCTTTGTTTCGTCGTCCGTGTTTGTCGCGGGTGACCATGAATGGCCATGATCGATGACGACCAACATTTTCAAAACTTTTTTTCGTAAAATCGCGATAACTCGTGATGTTTATAAGGAAACCCTTTATGTCTATATATCAAAATTTTTGTAATTGTCTGCTCTACAACTTTGTAGAACATTGTTACACTCTAAAAAATAACCCTGCAAAGTTAGAAAAAACACGAAATTTTAAAATGAAAATTTTTGTTCTAAATGAAAAAATGACCCTTCTGGGACAATCTAGATTCGAAAAGTACATTAAATTTCCCATAAAATGACATGTTCCAAATTTTTTTACAGTTGAGTAACGGAAAATGGGAGAATTTTTAAAACTTTTTTAGTGTTTTTTTCGATGAAAAATACGTTTTTTCGGAATTCTGAGTACATACGCCATCAAATCGGGCGTCTAATTTTACATAAAAGTCCCTTCGACACCAAATTTCTATCTCATCACCGTTTCTGGCTGCAAATTATTGAAAAACACCTCTTTTTTCGCATGTTCAAAAATGGAAGGGGTCGTACAGCCCCTCCGTCACGAGATATCAAAAAACGGACCTCAGATTCGTTATCAGGGACAAAAGTTACCCCTTAGGACAAAGTTTCACGCAAATCGAAGAGGGGTCGGGGAAACTTTTCCCGATTTTGTGTGAGTTGGTAGAGAATTACCCAAATATGTTTTTTTCATCGAAATCGAAAACAAAAACAGTTTAAATTCTTAATCAGGGATGAAATAATCGCAAAAAATCTTTTACGCTTGCGAACTTTCTTCACCCACGAAAGAGAAAGGATATTGCGGAGGTTTTTTTTCATTTAGGGCAAAATACTTCATTTTAAAACTCCATATTTTTTGTACTGCACGGTTTTGCTTGGAGTGTAACAATGTTCTAAAAAGTTGTACAGCAGACAATTACAATAAAATGATGATAAAATATTAGTGGCTTGCTTGTAACCTTACAATTTACTGTGATTGAAAAAAAAATATAAAAAAATACAAAACATACTTTTTGCCTTTCTTTTTGTTTCGTCGTTTGTGTCTGTTGCCTTATTTTTTTTTGAATCACAACAACTCGTGATTTTGACTAGCAAACCCCTTAAGGTAAGAACAAGATTGTCCGTCAGACCTTGACGCAAACGCAAAATTTTGCGCCTGTCATCATAGCCTGCCAGTCATCGACCATTGAACAAAGCAACCCTTGTTGATTGTTCGACTGACAGTTGTTGAAAAAATCGAACTGGCACAGCGTTCTGCGTTCACCACTGCGTCGAACGGACAATCTTGTTCTCAGCTTTAAGCTTGCACATATTTTTTTTGTAACCTCACCCAATAACATTTGAAAGAATTAAATAAGTGTTATTTTGTAATTCATTCATGAAAGGTTTTGTGCAAAAATGCGTAATCTTACACCACGAACTGTTAAAATTTTCATGAGTTTCTATTCATTGAATAAACGATTCGAAAAATCTATCAATTGAGCTTATTTATTAAATTTTATTGGGAAATATTTGCATGTTTCAAATGATCATTTTTAGAAAGGATAATACTTTAAAATTTTACCTAACAAAACTGTCCTGCAACGAAAAACTTTTCCCACACAATTTACCGCCATTTGTCAACGACGCACCCCCTCTCACACAAACAATTGTCATCCTCAAAGATGACTTTCACTTTCCATCCTCAAAGTGTCATCTCCCTGGTGAGTTTCATAAGTCACAAGGCTGCCGAAGCAGCCGATGCCACTGCTGCAATGATTTCCGTTTTCCATTCACCAATCGATCGCCTCGTTCGACCCAACCATCGCTTCGATCGATTGTGTAATTCAGCGCACAAATTTCCTCAATCTCCGACGGAGGAGGGTTGACAAATGATGAAAACTCTCCGACGGTGGTGGCTCCCTCGGGGCCCCCGAAGGTGAGTCGGTCTCGGCGTAGCCGTCACGGAGTTCAAGAATTGCTGTGCCCCGAACGACAAAACTCGTCGTTAGACCCTTAGACTCGGACCTGGGAAGGTAATCTTGGCTTGTACCTGTAGAGTGAGAGGTATTCACAAGTCGCGAGGGGTGCAAAGATAAATTTTGTGATGACCTTTTGAACAGACGGTGACTGCGACGACGATGACTCTCGGGGGACCGTAGCTTACCTCGAAAAGTTAAGGGGTACCCACCAGAATCAATCAGATCGTTGTTTGTTTGATCAAAGAAACGATTCGCTTCTCATGGTGGTGGTCGAAGGGGGGGTCTTGAGCTTGGTAAACATAACCTCCAACATCGTGCTGAGGTCTTATGTCGAGACGACGATGACGACGATGTCATGCGGGATTTGAACCGCCATGAGTTTGGAGGGATTGAAGAGATTGCTGTAATCGGAAGTGTCTGGGTGATTTCCAGTTTCAGAAAAAAAACAATGTTTGTTCGTCTCTAGACTAAGTTCAAATTACAATTGTAACAAATTTACCTAATTTGATACAAATTTGGTTAAAAAAAAAACTGTGTAATTTCAACAGGAAAAGCTTCCGTCTATTACCGCCATCTTACAGCTGGAAGCTCCCAAGTGAACGTTCAAATTGATTCGCTTGATCAAATCTAACCCTGGCGGCGGCAACATGCCTCGATTGGACCTTCACATACGTGTGCAGCACACCTACGACGAACTTAAACTCCACCGAGATGAGAATCCGAAAGCAACGCCGACTTCCTCTTCAGCGCGATCTACAGCCTAACCTAACTCAACAGCTGGTCCGCTCTAAGCAATAACAGCAGAACGGTTCTTCAAACATCATCATTCAGCCGACGCTCGATTTGGAACGAACGAACCCGTGCCCGGTGAGAGGTTGTCTTTTCCCTCCATATGAATCTGAACTGAGCTGCGGGTAGTAGAGATTCGAGCGGTTTCATAATAGTCACGTTTCTAAGAGAATCGTGGGAGAATTCTTCAAGGTCTTTTGCAGCCACACGGCGGCGTGGAGTACTGGGGCCCAGATCTTCATGAAGTGTTCAGCGACAACGACAATACGCGATGTGGTGACGATCACCACCGGAGAGTGTACTGCTGTGGATGTTGAGGTGAAGGTAGATCGTAAAATTGAAGTTGATGTCATTCATTTTGGACGGGAAACTCCGAAGATGTTAAGATATTCTACTAAAACTTGTACCTACACTTTTTTGTGCAATTCCTCCAACTTAAGAACATTCTTTCAACGGTATTTCAACCTACCAGCTGACAATCTCAAGTTTTGACAACAGTTTTAACCATGTGGCAAGACTGAAACCAAAACTGCAATATCTTGGTTGAGAACAACTTCGGTATGCTGAATTCTCCACGTGTGCGGTTTAGTCTAAACTTCTAAAGGCACCATTTGAATCTCTGCTGCTCCTAATCCAAGCTAACTGCAAGTAATGTACTGCACACATGCGCGGCAATTCCATTGCCCTGAAAGCTTGGAAAAATAAGAGGGAAATGTGACCGCATAGAATGCATTCTTACTAAGCCACCTACACTCTAGGGGTTATCCAAGCTCTGACATTAGTTGGCAGCTGCACTGGCATTGGACATTATGCTTCGACGAGCACTCGAAACAAATGTTTTCTGGCATAAAAAAAACTCGCATGATATGATATGATCATACAATTATTTCCCAAGTTAGAGGTTTTGATGAGGCCAATAGAAGAAAAAAAAATAGTAGTTCTTAAAAACTCAGCAAAAAATTCAAAAATGTCATTGTTGATATATTTTAACAATAATTAAAATGACAGTTTTGAGCACAAACTATGTTCGAAAAAAAATTCTCACTGAGTTGGGATTTTTGTTTTTTAAGCCAAAGAATTTTCATAAATATAACAAAATAACGTACTCAATCAAAATATTATCAAATAACATTTAATTTGAAATAAAAATTACTATACCATTTTTTCAAAGCATTTTAAAAGAAAAGTTCAACAAAGTGAACTTCACAGCTTCACTACTTACTTTACACACGCAGAAAAATATTTTGTAGAATCAGCCTGTACGAGGTTTCATTCAACCAATTTTTTGTTGAATTTAATCAACGCCGATTTTGCGTTGAAACAAGCCTTGATTTTTTTAATTCCACTAAAATCTTTTGTTGTTTTGAAAAAGTTGCTTTGACGTTTAGCGTTGATTCAACAAAAATCTTGATTTTCAAATCAACAAAACGTTTTGTTGATTCAATTATGCCTTATTTTTCTGCGTGCAGTCATTCTCCAATGACGATCTGGCCTACTTTTCACAGCCAAAAATAATGGTACGGAAAGTAATCTTCATCATCCATTTGAGTGCTAAAAATGTCAACTTTTCAGCACTTGTATTGAAAGGAATACTGTTTGATACTTTTTTGGAGTATTACACTTATCTTGACGGAAAATAACATTCAAGTGGGGAAACAAACATTTCACAGGAAAAAAATCATATTCAATGGCCAAAAATGTCGAATTCTTTTCCCCCCTCTAGGGGAAATTTTAGTTTGTTTAGCAGGTTAACGCTCCTAACTCCATCCAATTAGCTGATTTTCACTATTTAAACAACTAATTTTGCAAAACTTTTGATAGAAACTTGCTTGCTCACTTCTTATTGAGCTATTTATCACTCGATTTCAGTTGAAAACGCTTTTAATAAGCTTTAATTGAATGTCAAAGTTTTGACCTGCCAACATAAGGGTCATTCCTTCCCAAGTGACCACGCGTTCAACATCGACCTTCACCAAATCTGCTAATATTTGGCATGGGGGTTGTTTTTGCCCCAAAAACAAAGAATCCAAAGATTGGTGACATTTGGTCCAACCCCGCGCCCGTGGCACCCCCCTCTTTTTCTGAGATTTTTGAAAAACCTCATTTTTAAAATGCATTTTGCTAAGAGAAAAGTTTACAAAAAGTGAACTTTTGGGTATGCATATTTGAAGATTTTTTGATGACGTACTCAAAATTTACGTACAGTGTTGCCAGATATAAAAATTTTGCGCTTTAAGTTTTAAAATGCATTTTTAACCCTTTGGACGAGCACTTGCGGGAAAACTGACTATTGCATTCGAGTGCTGAGAGTTTTTTTACATTAAATTCAATCAAAACCTCAGGGTAAAATGAATATTTCTTGAGATATCACATTTTTATGTTGGAAAGCTCTGTATTGCACATCAAATGTTTTACTTAACCATCCTTTTTCAACAGTACCCCGGGCAGACGGTAATAACAAAATTTATGCCATTTCAATAACATATACTGTTAAAATAACAAAAATTGTTATGGAATCTTCTTGCAAAATCTAGTTTTGCATAAGACTTTAATCACAGTTTATGTTATCATAACAAAATTTGTTATTGGTCTGATATTGGTTGAGAGCCAAAACAACTTGGGAATAACATTTTTTGTTATGGAAGAATACCTCCAACCGTTATTGGGATGATCGGATTAGTTGTTAAAATAACAAAAAATAATAACAAAGATTTGTTCGAAGAATAACTCAAAATATTATTAGTCTGTTAATATAATAACAATCCAATAACAAAAAAATCATAACGGCGAATAACAAATCATGTTATAAATAACAGAAAATGTTATTGGCCTAGTATTTTCAAATATCAAAAAATGTTATTCCCAAGTTATTTCCGTCTGCTCGGGTTGCGTGAGAGCATAGTTAGTAGGGTGGGTACGGATTTTGAAAAGTTCTCAGATCAAGTTCTGGTGTGGTTCCCCTTGTAGGGCATACCCATAGGGACTCTCACGCCAAATTTCAGCGCATTTGGTTGAAAACTCGCTTGTCTCAAGCGAGTTCAAGTTTACATGGGATTTACTATGGGAAATTTTTAATTTTCGTTCATTCGCTCCTACAGGCCTAGGGAAATCATGTAGAAACTTCTAGGATGGCCAAAAATGAGCGGAATCGTCTGGAGAACAACTTTCCCCAGAAAAGCATCAAATTTTCCTTAGCATGCTATGAATGCTTGATGAACACCGCGACGCCACATGTCAAACAGTTACCACGTGATTTTGATTTTGCACCATAACAGTTTTTTTTCTTATCTGGAGGTTCAGAATACAGCTAAATAGTATGAGGATCATCATAAATGATAATTCTATAGTTCAAAAAGTAATAAAAAGTATTTTTTTTATAGGCGATGCTAGTCCACGTGGTAGCTGTTTGACATGCGGCGTCGCGGTGTTCATCAAGCATTCATAGCATGCTAAGGAAAATATGATGCTTTTCTCGGGAAAACCGTTGGTTTCGAAAACCCCGGATGTATTGCCGTTGAGCTCGATGGGGGTTGAACGAATCGACCTGGTCTCTTAGGAAAAGTTGTTCTCCAGACGATTCCGCTCATTTCTGGCCATCCTAGAAGTTTCTACATGATTTCCCTAGGCCTGTAGGAGCAAATGAACGAAAATTAAAAATTTCCCATAGTAAATCCCATGTAAACTTGAGCTTGAGACAAGCCAGTTTTCAACCAAATGAGCTGAAATTTGGCGTGAGAGTCCCTATAGCTATGCCCTACAAGGGGAACCACACCAAAACTTGATCTGAGAACTTTTCAAAATCCGTACCCACCCTAATAGTTAGCCTTAAAATTTGAATATTCTTTTTTTCAATTTCTTAACGGAAGCAAGTGAATGTCCCAAAATTGAATTTATGTTTGTATGTATTGTATGTATGTATGTATTTGTGTATGTATGTATTGTATGTATGCATTTGAACCCCCGTCTTGACAGGACTTGAAGATTTGGCCGTGGTTCACGGATGTAAGAAAATGACAAATGCTTGATTTCGAGCGCTTTAACAGGAATTTTCTAGTTTTATGGCCCCAGAAGCTAGCCTGATAATATAAGCCCATTTGGTTAGGGTTGGTGGGTCCAATTTTTACCTGAAGGATTTTTGGAGTTTTTTTTGGCAAAATTTAAAAACATGCTCAAAAAATTAACCTATATATTTTCGGGATCAATTCCTAGCGCTTTGCGATGTTCTACAAAGTTGTTCCCCGGATCAAAATCATTGAGAATTTTGACAATAAGAAAATTTGATAGCATTTTGGGAAACTTTGCCGAAGAAGATGTTAAAATTGTAAATTACCCATAGTAAATTAATTAAAGTTCCATTCTAACTTCAGGTCAAAACTGGACTCACTAAACATTAACCAAATGGGCTCATATTATCAGGCTAGCTTCTGGGGCCATAAAACTAGAAAATTCCTTTTAAAGCGCTCGAAATTAAACATTTTTTCATTTTCTTATATCCGTGAACCACACCAAAAGAATATTCAATACAGAGCTTTCCAACTTAAAAATGTGATACCTCAAGAAATATTCATTTTACCCTGAGGTTTTGACTGAATTTAATGTAAAAAACTCTCTGTATGTAAATTTTGAGTACGCCATTTGATTCTACATCAAAAAATCTTCAAATATGCATACCCAAAAGTTCACTTTTTGTAAACTTTTCTCTTAGCAAAATGCATTTTAAAAATGAGGTTTTTCAAAAATCTTAGAAAAAGAGGGGGGTGCCACGGGCGCGGGGTTGGACCAAATGTCACCAAACTTTGGATTCTTTGTTTTTGGGACAAAAACAACCCCCATGCCAAATATGAGCAGATTTGGTGAAGGTCGATGATGAACGCGTGGTCACTTGGGAAGGAATGACCCTTATGTTGGCAGGTCAAAATAAAAATATATAAGTATTTTTTTTAATTTACTCCCGTAAAATGCAATTTGCTCATCTTTATTTTTATAACTATTAAATTTTTCATGTTTAAAAATTTCATATTATTTCAATTTCCTGACATTTCACGGCTTCACGAAATCGCGAAAAAATCAATGCTCTAATTTATACGTTTACCTCTTTCTGGGCCAAAAACTCAAAATTACTGCGATTTAAATGTTTCAAAAATGTTCTGATCGAAAGAACATTAATATTGAAGGGTCTTGACTGCACAAACAGTCTTAACGTTTGTCACTTCCACATCAATCTCTACAGAGTACTCTCTTTTTCGATCTCCCTCTCACTCCGATCGGATAGTACGGTGAATATCTAAAAGAGACCGATTGCGCTGTGTCGCTCAAAGCTGATTCAAAATACAATGCGATCGGCTTTGTTTTGATAATTTATTAAATTGTTTGAAATCATTCAAAATATTTCGCAATTTAGTTGATAGCACAACATTAAAAATACATTTGACAGCAATTTTCACCATGCCAAATACAAATTTACGGCGAACTCTAGTAGTACAGGCCAAAAAACTCCGCGTTGGTTTTTTTAGGTTCTATCCGCTCTGAGCAAATCCGTTTGTGACTCGGCTCGACGAACGGAGTAGGCAAAGAAATTCACAAAGTATTTGTTTCGTTGTGTGAAGCGATTGGCCAAGGCGCTGGCAGCTAGCGTGTCGTGTTCGCTCCCAAATGGCTGCGCGCTCCAGTCGGTAGAGATTCGTTCGGCGATGAGTGCGTGATTTCTGATCTAGGAACCGAAAATCAGGACCGTTGATGTGTTCATATTTTGATGTCTACAACTCTGGGAGGGTTTTCTTTAAACAAAGTCATTTTAATAAGTTAAATCAAATGAACTATCGTCGGTAATCAACCTTCAACGGTACCTTCTTCAAAATTGGTTCGAAAAATCGAACAAAAAAATCAATGAAAATAGAAACGCAATCACTGAAAACTATTTAAAATACATTTGCCTGCGTTCATAATTATTTGCACCATTATCAGTTTAAAAATATTTAGACGTTTTGTACAGTTTCAGTGAACAGCATCGTTAAAAGTTTTTTTTTCGCGAAAAAGAAACATTTTTGTAAGAAAGCTAATGATTACAAAACATCAGTACTGTTGAGTAATGCACTTTACAAAAAAGAAATTCATTGAAATGTTTGAATCGTGGCTGTTATTTTAATTTGTTTTTTTTTTTCACTGCTTTGGCAAGATTCAGAAGGTCAGAAAATTTCAAAATATTTGATACGACCTAAATTTAAAATTCCATCAAAACCTAAAAAAAATCATAAATAGCAGTTTTCAAAGAAATTCACTGAAACCGTTACAAAAATGAACTTCAAACTCAAATGGATCCCCTTGCGACTTCAACAGTAGAAACAAAACTGTTTAGTCATGGCTGCCAACAAAAGGTGCCTTCAAAAAAAGCAAAAAAAAAGTCAGGTGCCAGAAGAATTTCTCCACGCATAAAAATGGAAAACGAAATTGAAATTAAATTTCACCTTCACTTTCCTGGCAAACGTAACCCAAAATTAAGGCCCCGCCGGAGAAAGGAATTAGTTAGTCAGCAGTTTTGGGTTGATTGGGAGAAAGAAGTGAATTTCCTTGATTTTGTTATGTTATTTTTTGGGTTGAATTCTTCACAGCTTTGAATTTGTAGGTGCAAAAGAGCATTCTCATGTTTTCTTTTTTTTCTCGAGAATGATCAAAAAGTACGTTGCATAATTTCTGTCTGATGGGTTTCCCTAAATTCAAGGAGAAATTGTGTTCAACAGGTAAATCTACAAGAGTGATGCGACTTGACTTCAGCAGATAAAACCTTGATTAATTTGAGAACTTTTCGTCAACAGAACCTCACCTTCTCCCCCAATTAATCAGCCCACATTGTGTTGAACAGAAAATATTTGACAACACTTGCAACTCAAGACCTCCCAAACAATACCCTGTGTCGATAATCGCTGAACAAAAAAGGAGGTCCTGAAAAAGACCCAAAAATTGAATGCAAAACGAATCCTGACTAATGAGTCGCAATTAATCAGCCACCCCCGGCCTGGACCTGGCCCAGGCTAGCTCGGAAGAGACTTCAATCAACAGGTAAGGTTCTCTCGGTTCTTGACGGACGCTTGATGAATGGGAAGAAATTGTTGAAGTTCGTCAATCAATCAACTGGTTCCTACCCCGGGCAGAGGTATAAAGAGGTAGAAGTTTAGTGCGGCTCAAGGTGCTTGACTGCAGCTTATTTTTATTTTCAGGTTAAGGTTAGGTCACATCGATTTATCTTTGGCTTATCTGAACATTTGAAAACATTTTTTAAACAGTGTTAATCGTTAAACTGAAATCGTAGAATTGATTTGTTTGAATAAATATCCAAAACTTCAATTTGAAAATCAATTCCACTCTTATTAAAATTGACAATCACCTTGAAAGTCTGTCGTCTTCTCCGCGCCAACCAACCTCAATTCTGGAGCTGATCCAACAATCAATTACGACATTCCGCGCTCGAACCAGATTTATGAATGAATTTCGACCGAAACACAAACACACACTTTTTGTGCGAAGATTATAAATAAACTTTCTTTCCTTTGCGGATTATTATTAAAAATATGCACAAGACTTCTGTGCGACTTCGTGTGTCGCATAATGCGTTCGTCGAACGGAAATTGGGTTGAGGTCGCCGACGACTGCGAGACCAAACTGTCTAGATTTTTGTGAATGAAAATTTTGCATCGGAATGACGTGAATTTGGTGTGTGGCCGACGAGTCTAGTTTTTTTTATGAAACGATAGCCAATTAATCGATTTAGCTTTTTTTTGATTTGGTGACGCAGATTTAAATTTAGTGGAAACGAGCAGACTTTGCCTAGACAGGTAGAGAAGAATGAAGGTGAAATGTCACGATGATTTTCGAATTTCGTTAAAATTCGAAATAAATTTTAGCAAACTTGTCCTGTTTGAAAAAAAGATATATTTTTTAGTGTAATTTAGCATAGCATAGCATTGGCGCATAGCATTGGTGTCATGGAAAGACATAAGTTCATTTCAAAATTGACTAACGCATTGGAAATATTGGCAATGAAATAGCGACTTAAAATTAGCATAGCATAGCATAGCATTGGTGTCTACCCGTAGCTGAGCAATTCTCTACGAAATCGGTCTTTTTTCTTCAATTTTAATTTTTGTATTTTTTAGTCCGACTGAAACTTTTTTGGTGCCTTCGGTATGCCCAAAGAAGCCATTTTGCATCATTAAACTAATGAACTGTCCATATAATTTTCCATACAAATTTCGCAGCTGTCCATACAAAAATGATGTATGGAAATTCAAAAATCTGTATCTTTTGAAGAAATTTTTTGATCGATTTGGTGTCTTCGACAAAGTTGTAGGTATGGATATGGACTACACTGGAAAAAAATGATACACGGTTAAAAAAATTGATGATTTTTTTAATTAACTTTTTATCACTAAAACTTGATTTGCAAAAAAACAATATTTTTAAATTTTTTATTTTTTAATATGTTTTAGAGGACATAAAATGCCAACTTTTCAGAAACTTTCAGGTTGTGCAAAAAATCATTGACCGAGTTATGAATTTTTTAATCAATACTGATTTTTTCAAAAAATCGAAATTTTGGTCGCAAAATTTTTTTAACTTTATATTTCGATGTAAAATTGAATTTGCAATCAAAAATACTTTAGTGAAATTTTGATAAAGTGCACAGCCATTTTAATGTAATTTTTTTCGAAATAGTCGCAGTTTTTCATTTTTTAAAATTAGTGCACATGTTTGCCCACTTTTGAACAAAATATTTTTGAAAAGCTGAGAAAATTTTCTATATTTTGCTTCTTCGGACTTTGTTGATACGACCTTTAGTTGCTGTAGTCAAAATATGAAACATTTGTGAAATTTTCTGATCTTTTCGAAAACAATATTTTCAAAATTTTCAAATCAAGAATAACATTTTAAAAGGGTGTAACATTGAATGTTTGGCACTTTTGAAATGTTAGTCTTGATTTGAAAATTTTGAAAATATTTTTTTCGAAGAAATCAGGAAATTTCACAAATGTTTCATATTTTGACATTGAAAATTGGACCATTAGTTGCTGAGATATCGACATTGAAAAATGTTGGGCTGTTTGGGTGAGACTTAGAGAACTTAAATTTTCCTGTTTTTATACCTTTGCATTGCAATATTTCAGCAACTAAGGGCCGTATCAACAAAGTTCAAAAGTACAAAATATAGAGAATTTTCTCAGCTTTTCAAAAATGTTTTTTGCAAAGGTGGGCAAACATGTGCACTAATTTAAAAAAACGAAAAACTGCGACTTTTTTTCAAAAAAGTCACCTAAATATGGATTTAACTTGAAAACGGTGCACTTTATCAAAATTTTACTAAAGTACTGATTGCAAATTTGATTTAAAATTGAAAAATGAAGTTGAAAAAATTTTGCGACCAATATTTCGATTTTTCGAAAAAATCAGTATTGATTAAAAAATTCATAACTCGCTCAATGATTTTTTGCACAACCTGGAAATTTCTGAAAAGTTGGCATTTTATGTCCTCTAAAACATATCAAAAAATAAAAAAAATAAAAAATAGTTTTTTTTTGCAAATCAAATTTTAGTGATAAAAAGTTAAATAAAAAAATCACCAAAATTTTTTTACCGTGTATCATTTTTTTCCAGTGTAGTCCGTATCCAAACCTACAACTTAGCCGAAGACACGATCAAAAAATTCCTTCAAAAGATACAGATTTTTGAATTTTCATACATCATTTTTGTATGGACAGCTGCCAAATTTGCATGGAAAATTATATGGACAAACTAATGATGCAAAATGGCTTCTTTGGGCATATCGAAGGCACCAAAAAAGTTTCAGCCGGATTAAAAAATACAAAAAAAATCGAATTACCGATATCTCAGAGAATTGCTCAGCATTGTATAATACTGTTTTCGGGACATTTTTAAAATCAGGCTTTAAATTTGAAATTAAGATTTTTTTAGACTTGCTCATCGCTTTTTATTTTCGTGAAAAAATCTGAGAAATTAATCTTGCAGGAACAAGGGAACATAAAAAAAGGAATAACAGATTTTAAAAGCAATTGTCCATGATAAAAAGAATGCAAAAATCTCATTGAAAAGATATATGTATGTCTATAAAAAAATAATCATGTTGGGACATGCTAAAAATTAGAAATATTGTTTAAGCTTTTAAAACAATTGGAAATTAATTGAAAATAGAGAAATGAAGGCACAGTAAAACTAGAAAATTAGCTTTTCTGAATACATTTTTATGCCAAAGAACGGAAAACACAAATGATGATTTTTCCACGAAATATCTCAATTTGAATGAATGTTTTAAATTGTAGTTTTTTTTTCAACTGTTTATGATATCCGCAGTATCAAATCAAATTATTCGCTCTACAGCATTGCCTTGGCGTTCTCGATTGCGAGATTCCTACTCGAAACTAGTTGTCCGAAGGCTTGATTGTTGAGGCAATTGCAAACATTTTTTTACACCTAAGCTTCCATCCACCCCAGGATTCGAACTGACGACCTTTGGATTATTAGTCCAACTGCCTTACAGCGACTCCACCGAGGCAGGACCCAGAGACTCAGACTCCTACACCTGGACTGAGCTAACGACCTTACCTTTTTAGGTTAGTCCGGGGCCAACATTTACTTCCCCGTCCGACGGAAGGCGTGATTAGACAAATCTCGTCTCGAAAAATGCCACCGGGACCGTCTGGGATCAAACCCAGGCCGACTGGGTGAGAGGCAACCACGCTTACCTCTACACCAAGGTCCCGGCTACATATATTTATATGTTTGAATAATTTTTGCCCAAATTTGATCTATGTTACATGTTTATGTTCTTTTTTTTTTTTTTTTTTCATAAAATTATTTTTATTAGGTCCTTTTCGGTACTGGGACCTGGTTAGGACCGAGTCGGCTTTTGTAATTACAAAAAACTTAATAATTACAGAGGATCTTGTGTGTAAATGTTAGTGGGAGGGGAGCCGATTACCCGCGGCCTACTCGGGGTTAGTAGGGAAGGGATTGATGTTAAAGACAAGGCATGGGATGGGAAGGGGGATTGTGTAGGGGTCTTGGTTGGCTCTGCTGGCCTTTGCGTTTTGTCCTCAGCCGCAACTCGGTGTCCAGCTGCTTGGGCGATCTTGCTTTGCATCCGGTGCAAACCAGAAACGACGGCTTTGTGTGAAGGCGAGTTATTCTAACTGAAGGAAAACTAACTGAAGGAAAACTAACTGGAAGAAAACTAAATAGATATTTTGGAATCTGAGAGGAACTGATAGATAGGATAGAGAACATCAAGGTCTAGTTGAGATAGCGCGTCTCGCATCGGGATTTCAGGTGGTCTTCCTCGGGCCCTGAGGGTATCTTTCAACTTAATTCTGTGAGCCTGGTGATCTAGACACGCCCATACGAGATGGTCGATGTCCTGATAACCCTGCCCACAGTCGCATAAGTTCGTATCACTCATGTTGATACGGTAAAGATGAGCCTTGGACGAGTAATGGTTCGACATAAGGCGGGACATCGTTCTGATGAATCCACGCGTCAAGTCCATTCCCTTGAACCAGGCTTTTCTTTGCACCTTAGGTCGTATGGAATACATCCAACGTCCCTTGGTGTCGTCGTCCCATTGTTTTTGCCAATCCAGGAGCGCACGCTGCCTCGGCAAACCGTAGCATTCTTGTAGGCTAATTGGCCTTTCAAAAATGTCTCCACTCTCAGCAATGTTTATGTTCTATGTGTATTGTTCATGTTACAAAAATTTCCAGATCGGGTTGAGTTTTCTTAAGTATAAGATAGTAAATATTTGGTTAAACTTGGCCAAAAAATCATCTACAGTCTACAAAAAATACTTTAAGTGCATGTAGTAAATATTTGCTTCATTTCTATGTTTTTCGATTTTCGAATATAGTTCAACATTAGAAAGGTTTCTTCTTATTTGCATGATTGAAACACAATTCAAGAAAAAAATCAAAGTGAATTTGCTATATTTAACATTTAAATAGAATTTAATTTCACCTGATTGAGATCTCCCGCCAGCGACTTAATTTCTAGAACACGTTTCGGCAATAATTCGCAAAATGCATTACAATTTTATGATGCAATCCCTCCCGGCCAGGTAAAACCTGTTGCATTCAATTCTGCTTCATACAAAACACCTTAACAGCTTTATGAGACTCTTCCATCAGCATTAAAACATTTCTCGAGCTAAGCAAAAAAGTCAACAGTCCGTCTCGCTACTCTATCCTAAACTTGACAGAAACCTTCAACATCACCAGCAACAACACAAAAAAAGAATCACCCAAACCTGATGTGTGAGTGAATATCCTACAACAAAAATCCATTCGTCAAACGTCTGCAAGCAACCGAAAAATGCATCAAACAACCGCCTCTCGAAGCCGGTGTTCAAGGCCACGCCAGCAACACTTGATTTTTCTTCCGTCATGCCCCTTCTCTCGGCGGATGAAGTTTGTGGTGCCAGACAGGTTCCTTTTTTTTTGCCGGTTTAAGTACGCCACCACCATCAGATCGAAACCCAATTCATCAACGAGCTGGGTTTCTTTTTATGGGAGCAAAAAAGTGCAGTCAAGTTTTTGGAGGAAGAAAGAGACAGCGATAGAATGCACTTGGAAAAATAAGAACAAAATGAGCAAATTAATAATAGGGTAATTCTCCACCAACTCACACGAAATCGAGAAAAGTTGCCCCGAACCCCTTCATTTTTTGAACATGTGAAAAAAGGTGTTTTTCAGTAATTCGCAGCCTGAAGCGGTGATGAGATAGAAATTTGGTGTCAAAGGGACTTTTTTGTAAAATTGTACGCCCGATTTGATGGCGTACTCGAAATTCCAAAAAAAACTATTTTTCATCGAAAAAACACTAAAAAAGTTATAAAAACTCTCCCATTTTCCGTTACTTGACTGTAAAAACTTTTGGAACATGTCATTTTATGGAAAATTTGATGTACTTTTAAAATCTACATTGACCCAGAAGGGTCATTTTTTCATTAAGAACAAAATTTTTCATTTTAAAATTTCGTGTTTTTTTCTATTTTTGCATGCAGGGTTATTTTTGAGAGTGTAAAAAACTTAAATTTTCAAAATATGCAAACGTAGCGAAATTGTGTATGCTTCATACTTAATTTTGCGTCGTTTGATACCCATACTGCAATTTGTTTTTGGGTAATTTCGAAAAACGTATTTTTTTTTAATTCGAGATTTTTTGATATGGGGACAAAAATCCGCAACTTTTGAGCCATAGAGAAACTTGGTCAAAAAATCTGCCACCGAGTTATGAATTTTTGAAAAAAAACAGTAATTTTTGAAAAAAATCGAAAACATATAAAAAAAATCTCGAAAATCAAAAGATACATATTTTGGGAAATTGAGTTTCAGTGAAAAAAAAGTTGATTAAAAAATCTGCAAATTTTTTCTTCACTGTACCTATTTTTTTCTCAAAAGTCCTCAACAATACCTACAACTTTGCCGAAGACACCAAATTAATCAGAAAATTCACTCAAAAGTTACAGCTGTTTACCATTTTTGTATGGACAGCAGCCAAAATTGTATTGAAACTTGTTTGTAGGGCGTCCAATTTTCCTGGGTTTTGAATTTCCCGGGATACGGGAAAAATATTTTTGAAATCCCGGGATCCCGGGATTTTTTTTAAACAGTCATAAAATCTATATTTTCATTATATTTGTTATGTTTTCAAACATAAAATCATAGAATCAGCTCAATTATATTAATTGGTGATAATTTACACTTCAATCTAAACATAGACGACAGCTTTTAAATAGCTTAAGGGGTTACATAAATGTAAATCGGCATAAATGTCAGAGGTTGGTATGAGATCACATTTAAACTTTTTCAAATCTATTTTCAAGCAATTAAAATATATATTTTCATCTATCAACAAAATAAATTTGAAAACTTTTGGTTGTACCATTGCCGAGATATAACAATTTGAAGTTGGCAGTTTCAAAAAATGGGTGCCACGATATCTCAACACTGCTTTGACCAAATCGGCTCATAATTTTGGTGAACACTCGTTAAACTGGTTCCGTGTGCCTGACGAAGGCCGATATTCAAAAAAGTTTATTTTTAAATAAGATAAAAATATTTTTATGTTTTTCATATAAAAGCTAGAGAGCTTTTGATTCTTGCATTTTTCAAATATGCAAAATTCAAAAGTCGGGCAGCATCATGCACACGGTAGGTCTTGTGAGTCTTCTACCCAATTTTAGCCAATTAGGCCCATCCTATCTTGAGAAAAAAATGTTCACAAAGTTTGACAGTTTGCTTTGCGCATGGCAAAATTTTGTGCTTAAATCGTCTCTTACTCAGTTTAATAATGAAATATCTTCATGAAACTTTCAGGAGTGATCATCTTTCAAGTGAATTTAATAAATTTTCTGTAAAAAGTTTTTTTGCATTTTCTTTATGTATGTAACCCCTTAAAAGAATTTAAAAATATATATTCTTTGTTTTTTATTCTGCTTTGGCCAACTGGGGAAAACCGGGACTAAAGTCTGAATAGTTCAATATATTTTTTGCAATTTTTAAAATTATTAATATTCAAAAATGTAATAACCAGTCTTTTAAAAATATAGAGAGATAAATAAAAAATATTCAAAGCACTAGGAATTTTGTGAATCTGTACAATTTTCTGTAACAATTTTCACTAATAAGCCAAGTTAATATATGCTGATATATGCCTAGTAATTTTTTTTAATTATTTTAAATTCTTATCGATTATTATGTATGCAACTTTTAATATATTTCTACAAAAAAATATATTTCCGGGCCAAAACTTGATTTTTTTTCAATTTCGGGAATTCCCGGGACAAATTAAAAAAAAATCCCGGGATTCGGGAATTCCCGGTTTTGGAAAAATCCCGGGATTTTGTCCCGGAAATTCCCGGAATGGACGCTCTACTTGTATGGATGAACAAATCACCACAAAGTTTGAGTCAAATAAAAAAATACAAATAAAATCCATTTCTGGTTTTGGTAGAGAATTGCTCTAATGTGAAAAAGCAAACAAAATTTCGCTTCGTTTGGTACCCATGTTGCTAATTATGAAAATTTGAGTATTTTCGTATAAATACGATATTTTGTGAACAATTTTGAGTATATATTTTGCTTAGAAACTCTGAATTGTTGAAAATAATAATTAATAATTTGAATTTTATTTTGATTCGCAAAACAAATCTTCACGGAAAACAAAAAAAAAAGTTGAGAATAATCAAAATTCACAATTTTATTCCATCGAAAAAAATCAGAGATTTTCACAAAAAAAACTCATAGTATACAATGAGAAAAAAACATCTTTTTAATCTACAAACAACAAGCTATGATAAACAGGGCATAAATATTTAACGACTTTGTTCTAGGCTGGTTGCACTAATAAAGTAATTATTTGTAAACACCAAGCGCTGATTCCTAGGTACATATAAGTGAATGTTCCACCTTGATTAACCTGACATTCGGTCCATCACTGCTGTGATCAAAGTCATCATCATCATCGTTTAATGTATTAAGGCAAGAATAATACAGGTAGCTCTTTCATGGTACTGTTCACTTCTTGTTTTGACCCTTAATCGTTAATATTTTAATGTTCAAGTTATGCCCATGTTCAGAATGTATTTTTTGAAGATTGATTTTTAATTAAAACAAAATTACATATTTGTGCTTTTCTTGTAAAGTTTCATCGTTAGGTATGATTTGTTTTTGGTAAAAAACTTGTCAAGTAAAGATTTTTTGAGCAATTTTTATATATAATTCAAATTTGATAATTACAATAAATCAAGCCAAGGGTTAAGGAATGCACTTCAACTTAAAATTCCTTAGCAAACAAAAGCAACTCGACAAATCCTGCAAGCAGCAAAAAAAAAATGAGCTCAATTAATCATTTAATTAATTGCCTAGGTCGTAAAAATTGCAACTTTACATGGACATTCGCCGAGGTTCTGTAATGTCGTCGTCTGTCCTATTCGCAGTGGTGTGTAACTGACACCGCCGGTCGTGAGCTGTCGGCACTTATGGTCCCACAAAGAATCGGTGCATGCGCCACCACCTTGGACAGGGTCAGATCATCGCTGCTCGATGGTTTATATTTGGTCGGTTTCGTGGTGTCAGGTTGCTCTAGTGAATGAGGTTAATTGTTACATTAATTATTAAATTTGTAAAAAAAAACATTAAAAACATCGAGCTGTAAAAATCCATAATATTTTAAAAAGATATCAAACGTTGTTTTATTCAATCCTTTGTAAGAGTTGACAACATTCCTTTCTAAACCCAGAAGTCATCATCCATGTTCATCATCACCAGAATAGTCATAACAACAATGACAACGTCAACAACAACAACAAGAACAACAAAAGCCCATCAACTTGACAATTTTTATGTTTTATTATCTTGTCACCTGTGCGAATTGCACTTGCCTGATTTCCTCCCTCTCACCTCCCCTCAACCTTCCCTTTGAAAAATCCTCTCCCCTTAAGTTTCGAGTTCCGAGAGCCCCTTGGAGACCTTCAACCAAGAGCAACACTATACACTATTAAGGCCAAAGTGGACGAACAGTCGTCGTCAACATTCGCATTAATTGCAGTTTTCTGAAGCACTTGGCTGATGGCTGGCACAAACAGCACAAATAAATAATTAGTTGGCAGTAGTACCGAGTGTTCAGCAAAACGGAGATCTAGCTTAGCCCAGAATGGGAACTTTTTATTTTAATTAATCGCCATAAAGTGTCAAGTGCTAAAACTATGCAGCTCGGTGCACTTGGGCTAGGGGTCAGTTCCTACCTTTGGCGAGATGAATGTTACTGACCTTCAAAGTTTTGTTTTTGTGACGGAATAGGAACTATCATTGTTGGAGGCATTGAAAGGTTCAAGTCAATTACTGAATTGACTAAAATGAAACATACTTTGGAAATATTTTAAACTTGATGAATATTTTAATTAAATTTCTTAAAATTAAAATAAATCCTAACATTTAACATTTAGAGGCCCTAAAAACTACGATTTCCAAAAATGTACCATGGGATTTGAACACTTTGTTCGTGGTTCCCATTTTCATGAACGCTTGTTCACGATTTTAGGAACTCTTTTTTCTCCATGTAATTTTTTAAACTTTTCAAAATTTTATGAAAAGTTCTTTTTGAGGTACTTTGAACACTTCTCTACCACGGTCAGTATGATTCTAAACAATTCCGTACGTATTTTAATTGTACTCTTCATTTTGCGGAAAAATCAAACCTATCAAAGTCACCCCGTTTTACGGTACCCGAAAAAGGCAAACATATTTAAAAATAACTCGCTTCAATTTTTTTTAAACTTTGAGTTGTAATTGCATAAAAATAGTATTTCAAGTAAAAAGCAGATTCTTGAGGAAAGCTCAAGCCAGTATAATTTGATTTGGAAAAAATATTTGCAATGAAAAACAGATTTTCTGCGTTTTTTTTCATTTAAATTTTATGCTTTGAAACAAATATTTACGTCACATTTTTATAATACCTACCTCTGAACAAAAAATTCTTATCATTATTTTTTTGATATTTTGAACGAATTTAAAGACAGCTTTTACATTTAGAAAATTCATATATTTTCTGAAAATTGTATGTTTCTTTACAAGCAGTCAAGGCATTGAGCCTCACACTTATTTTGACCATTCAAGATGCTATTCCATACAATTTTGTTGCCAAATTTT
The DNA here is from genome assembly GCF_016801865.2 of Culex pipiens pallens. Taxonomy (NCBI): domain Eukaryota; kingdom Metazoa; phylum Arthropoda; class Insecta; order Diptera; family Culicidae; genus Culex; species Culex pipiens. The sequence goes on from NC_068938.1 coordinate 202,074,389, forward strand.
AATCAGAAGCAGGGTCAGAACAATGTTTGATAAATTTCAAATTTCCCTGGAATTCCTGGGATTTCCCGGGAAATTTGTTGAAAATTTCCCGCTTCCCGGGAATTTTGTAAACCCGGGAAATCGGACGCTCTATAGAGCAATTCCTGCCCAAAACAGGAATTTTTTAGGTACTTTTTTCTCGACCCTCTCCGATTTCAATGAAACTTTGTAGACATGTTATCCTACGCTTATATAAGCCATTTTTGTGTATATGGAGCCAGTTACACTCGATAATGACATTTGAGAAGGGCGTAAGTGTTTTAAATATTTTTGTATTTCGTAATTTAAATATAGCTAGACCTTGAAGCCGTTGCATCGTATCAAAACGTGGGCAAAGACAAACCTGAGGAAATTTTACGGGCTTTCCGAAAAAAAATACACAGAAAGCAAAAACACGTCACTTTTATGAGATTTTTTGATTTTTAAGTTTAAAAGTCAAATTTGAAGGTGAGCCCACGATTTATTTTCGTTCAAAATTTTTGTGAAAATAGCCTAAGATGTTACAAAAAGACTCACGAAAAATGCAATATGGAGCAACTCACCTATAAAAAATACAAAAATCATTTACTGAAACTTTTTTTTCCAAAAGTGCTCTAAACATCAAAATTTTCAAAAACCGAGCACGAGAGTCGATTCTTCAATCAATTTTACATAAAAGTCTCCATATTGACCATTGTTCTAAGTCCAATCCTTGCGAAGTTACAGCGGTTTTAAAATTAAAATTGTTAAAAATAGGTTTTTTTGGTGGTTTTTGGCGATTTCTATGTGATAGATTTGATTTTTCACTCTCGAAAATATTTATATCGGAAAGCTCGTCCAATTTTCCATAAGTTTGTCTTTGACCACTTATCAATTGGATGTACACCTGATTTCCTATTTGACATGGAATTGCTCTATAAAAAATAAAAACTATTAAAAAGTAAAAAAAAAATCAAAAGCTCGTAACACTTTCTAAAAAAAAGCATAGATTTGTTTTTGGGACTTTTGTTTATCGCGATTTTGACATTTTTGATAGATTTTATATTTTGTATTGTTATTGGTTGAAACTTTGTTCAAGAAATTACTATGAGAAAAGGTGCCATTTAGCGTTATTAAATTTTCCATTCAGGTAATTTTCTGGTCGATTTGGTGCGTTCGGTAAAGTAAAATTGACAAAATATGTATTTTAAAATTTTCGAAATTTGTTGATGTGTTTTAAGAGACAAACAAAGGCTTTTTAGCGTTAGAGTTAAAGGTGGTACACAAACTAGAACTGTCTAAATCTGGAATTTTTGGAAAAATGTCAGTTTTTCAAAAAATAAAATAAAAGTTTAAAAAAAAATGTCTAGGTTCATAATCAAAAAATGAAATACAAAATAATTCTTTAAATTTGTGATATTAGCACAATTTTTAAGAAAAAGGATTTTTCAGCCATTTTTTGTAAAAAAAAATTTTATATGATTTATGAATATTAATGTATTTTTTTGAACAGTGAGTTTTAAGCAGTTTTACTTTACTATGAAATTCACGTTCTTTTTGCTAAAAATAATTTAGAAATTTGGAAATCAAACGCAACCTTTCAAGTGTCTATTTGAAGTGTTTGAGCTGATTCAAAAAAAGCCTCAGCCAAGCAAAAAAATTTTTGCAGAGGAGCAATTCTCTGATATTTTGGTCATTCGATTTTTTGTATTTTTTAATCCGGAAATTATATGGACAAACTAATGATGCAAAATGGCTTCTTTGGGCATACTGAAGGCACCAAAAAAGTTTCAGCAAGATTAAAAAATACAAAAATTTACATAAAGAAAAAAGACCGATTTCGCAGAGAACTGCTCAGGGGTGATTTCAATTTTTAAACTGCAATTTTCTTAAACAAAATCGCTTGTAAATAACTTATAACTTGAAAACGGTGCACTTTATCAAAAATTGTGTAAAGTTATTTTCAATTGCAAATTTGATATTGCACTTAAACATTTTTTTTCAGCAATAAATAAGATTCTTATCTCAAAAAAAAAAAACGTTCTACAAAGTTTTAGGGCATTAAATTTCCAATTTTAAAATTATGCAACCAATTAATCTCGTACCTTCACTGATGTGATTACAGACCTTAAAGCCTCGGTGTCGTGACCCTCTTGTGCGTGGGATCGCCTTCGGCCAAATGCTCCAAACATGCTCGTGCCCATGACCCGTGATTATGTTCACGCCGCCACATGACCTGATTACTACCATCAGCGGTGGAACCTATTTTTCGGAGATGAGAAGTACTTTGGAGCGCCATTACCGGCTAATGGACCAGCTGCCATGGTGTGCCATCTTTGGTTGACAAAATCGATCGAAACAGCCCTCGGGGCAAGGTTTTGAGTGGTTGATGACCATGGGTTGTTAGTGCTGCTTAAAATGTTGTTAACATCTTACTGTTGAATATTTTGGATACGAATTACTTTAAAGATCGACATTTCTTTTGAAAGTCACGTTTTTCTTAATTATTTCATATAAATTTTACAAAAAGAAACAAGACGTGAAGGACGTGAACTTTTCATTCTATCTCCTGCGAAAGGAAACTGGTTACGTTCTTTAAAATCTCAAGATCACTGCGACAAGGTAGCTCTCTTTCTAGGGGAGATTCTGTAAGTAAAAAAAGCTTCATGAGAGGATATAAAAAGTCGGTGAAGGGAAAAAGTCTTTCAATGGACTTCTTGGCACGGAAAACCTGTGTGATATGTTGTTGGATAATTTTTATTTTACAAGAAAAAATCGAAATAGGTATAGTTATTTCATTAAAAAAATTACTGAATTCAAAAAGAAATATTACTTTCCGTGCTTCACCAAAAACTCCAACTTTGGAAACGGCTTCTGCCAAGATTCAAAAAATTAAAGATAAAATCGCCGCTAGGGGGCGTTTAAACTGTCTAGAGATAGAGTTCTCGTTCGCCAAGCAGAAAGGAAAGCCACTAACTAGTTGAGTAGTTCACCCTCAACGAGGTACTTTTCACAAAGCCCAAAAACAACGTCCGTTGGCGGATTCTTGAAATGGGAAAGTAAGGTTGGATGTTGTTCGGAGCCACTTAGGCTGATGATGGGGGTCCAAGGAAAAACGCATCATTAATTTAAACGTTGGCCGTCGTCGCTGTCATCGGAAGACAGTAGACGGTGGCGACAACGGTTAGTAGTTGTAGAGCAATTCTCTACGAAATCGGTCTTTTTTTTAGAATTTTATTTTTTGTATTTTTTAATCCGACTGAAACTTTTGTGGTGTTTTTGGTATGCCCAAAGAAGCCATTTTGCATCATTAGTTTGTCCATATAATATTCCATACAAATTTGGCAGCTGTCCATACAAAAATGTTGTATGAGAATTTCAAAATCTGTATCTTTTGAAGGAATTTTTTGATCGATTTGGTTTCTTGGGCAAAGAAGGTATAGATAAGAACTACACTGAAAATAAATGAAGCACGGTAAAAAAAAGGTGATTTTTTATTAAACTTTTTGTCACTAGAACTTGATTTGTAAAAAAACACTTTTTTTATTTTTTTAAATTTTTTTATATGTTTTAGGTGAATGCCAACTTTTAAGAAATTTCTAAGTTGTGCAAAAAATCTTTGACCGAGTTATGAATTTTTTAATCAATACTAATTTATTGAATAAATCGAAATATCGGCTCCAAAAATTTTTCAACTTCATTTTTTTCGATGTTAAATCAAATTTGCAATCAAAAATTACTTTAGCGAAGTTTTTTAAAAACCGCACCGTTTTCAAGTTAATGCCATTTTTAGGTAACTTTTTAGAAAAAAGTCGCAGTTTTTCATTTTTTAAATTAGTGCACATGTTATATATCGATATCTCAGCAACTAATGGGTTGATTTACAATGATAAAATATGAAACATTCGTGAAATTTTCCGATCTTTTCGAAAACAATATTTTCATTTTTTTAAATCAAGACTACATTTCGAAAGGGCCAAACATTATTACGACCTTTAGAAATGTTAGTCTCGGTTTAAAAATTAAAAATATTGTTTTGGATAAGATAGGAAAATTTCACGAATGTTTCATATTTTAACATCGAAATTCAGACCATTAGTTGCTGAGATATCGACATTAGAAAATTGTGGGTTGGAATTAAGACTTAGAAAACATCAATTTTCCTGTTTTTAAACCTTTGCATAGCAATATATCAGCAACTATGGGTCGTATCAACAAAGTTCAAAAAAGCAAAATATAGAGAATTTTTTCTTTCAAGAATGGGCAAACATGTGCACTAATTTTAAAAATGAAAAACTGCGACTATTTTCAAAAAAGTTACCTAAAATTGGATTTAACTTGAAAACGATGCACTTAATAAAAATTTCACAAATGTACTTCTTGTCTGCAAATTTGTTTTTACATCGAAAAAAGAAGTTGAAAAATTTTTGCGACCGATATTTCGATTTTTTTAAATCAGTATTGATTCAAAAATTTACAACTCAGTCAATGATTTTTTGAAAAACCTGGAAATCTCTGAAAACTTGGCATTTAATGTTTCCTAAAAAATATAAAAAAAAAGAAAAAAATTAAAAATAGTGTGTTTTTGCAAATCAAGTTTTAGTGACAAGAAGTTAATTAAAAAATCATCAAATTGTTTTTTACCGTGCATCTTTTTTTTCAGTGTTGTCCTTGTCCATACCTACAACTTTGCCCAAGACACCAAATCGATCAAAATATTCCTTCAAAAGATACAGATTTTTGAATTTTCATATATCATTTTTGTATGGACAGCTGCCAAATTTGTATGGAAATTATATGGAAAAACTAATGATGCAAAATGGCTTCTTTGGGCATACCGAAGGCACCAAAAAAGTTTCAGCCGGATTAAAAAATACAAAAATCAAAATTAAGAAAAAAGACCGATTTTGCTGGTGAGTTTATAGCCTAAATAGTATTTTGGAGCTTTAATCGAGCATCAAACTCTTCATATGACGAAAACAGGTGTTTGATTAGACAGCCATTCCACGTCAAACAGAAAGTCTCCAAATCAAGAGTGCTCCGATTTGACTCAAATTTGGAGTACGGGTTCTTTGACCCAAGTTATTAGACCCGTTTTTTTTTGTTTGGCGGTTGGTTGGAGACTTTGATCTCGAAACCATAAAATTGACAAATGAATTTTTCATAGGACCTTTTCGAATATTCAGCTAGCTTTTTCGAACCTCCACATCCTTAAAAGCCCAACTAAAAACCATTCTTTTGAAACGTGGCGCTCTAAAATTGGTTCAGCCGTTCCGGAGATATGATTTTTTTGCGAAAATCGACGAAAAATGCCATTTTTTAGACCACCCTATTTCGGATAGGAGCACCCTAATCGCCAAAAAAACAAAAAACGGGTCTAATTATTTGGGTCAAAGAACCCCCACTCCAAATTTGAGCCAAATCGAAGCACTTTTGATTTGGAGACTTCCTGTTTGACGTGGAATGGCTGTAGAAAGTAGAGATGGGCTTTTTTGAGCGAACCGTTCTTATGAACCGGCTCAAGCTAAAGAACGAATGAGCGACCGCTCAGAAAAAATGAGCGGCGGTTCATTTTGTGAACCGGTTCTTTTCAAAGAACCGTCAAATCAAAGAGCGAGTCGAAGAACGAACCGAACGAGAGCGAATGAGCGAGAGCGAATGAACGGAAAGAACGAACGGAGCGCTTGATTAGCGTCGCTCGCGCCGTCGTTGACGTCGTCAAACGGCGTCGTTTTCGCTCACTCTTTCGTTATTTCGCTCTCGCTCATTCGCTCTCGTTCGGTTCGTTCTTCCACGCGCTGGTGGTGACGGTGCTGTGGACAGTGTGGAGAAAAGACGAGAACCAGGTTCTCACCGGCCGCCTCATGTTCCAACATTATGGCGCACTTTATGCTTGTTGCTAGCCTGTGTCGGGGCGCCTGTGATTTTGAATCAGCTGACTGTCGCCAGATGTTGCATGATCTCATTATGTTAATATCGATAGATTTCTCAAATGTTATGTACATGAAGTTTTTACAAGCATTCGAACATAATTAGTATGCTAGTTTAAGGTTTTAATCCATGTATTGGACCGTTTATGATTTAAAATGTAATTTACCACAGCACATAACACAAACTTGGTACTCTTTTGTGGTAATTGTTCAATAGATTTATTAAGGCATTTTTTCAGATCTTCTTTTTTGACGCTTGTTTTGATCATTTATTTGCTGTCATGAATAAAAGTTGTTCTTATTAAACAAAAAAACTGTATTTCAAGACTAATTTATTTAGTGCAGCAAAACGCTACCTCAAATATGCATGTTACTGAACACCAAATTAAATCTTTAGTTTCACAAAATAATGGGAAGATAATTATCAAAACGATAATTCAGCTAACTTTTCATTACTTTTTACTTTTTATGATTGAAAGCAATAATTTGGTTCAAAGTATTCACTTCTGAAAAAAAAACTCAAGTTTGTTTACCTCTCTATAAAAAAAGTTTTCGTTATTTGTGGATTTCAGAGATCAATGTTTTTCTTTTTTTCTATAAAACGTTTATATTTGAAATGCTTTCAAAAAAAGCATAAAGCAAATCGACGGTTTTCTATGTTTTATGGACGATCTCCAATCTGTTCAGAATAAGTGCGATGAAAACATAAATTTTTGACTTATCAATCAACAAAAATCATACGAAGTGTTACACTCATCGACACTCCACTGGTCGTTTGAAAAAAAATCTAAATATCTTAAGCAGATGTTTCAGTTCATTCCAGTCTATTTTCTGATTTTAAGCGAAATGAGCGGATGAGCCGTTCAAAAGAGCCGCTCATTTAAATGAGCGAACGAAAATGAGCGGCTCACAGAAATGAGCGGTTTTGCCCACCACTAGTAGAAAGGGAACAATTCTCTACCAAAACCGGAAATAGATTTTATTTGTATTTTTTTTATTTGACTCAAACTTTGTGGGGGCCTTCCCTATGATCAAATATGCTATTTTGCGTCATTGGTTCACCAATACAAGTCTCCATGCAATTTTGGCTGCTGTCCATACAAAAATGGTTTGTAAATATTCAAACAGCTGTAACTTTTGACTGAATTTTCTGATCAATTTGGTGTCTTGGGCAAAGTTGTAGGTATTGTTGAGGACTATTGAGAAAAAATAGGTACACGGAAAAAAATTGCAGATTTTTTAATCAACTTTTTTACCACATAAACTCACTTTCCCAAAATGCATATTTTTGTGATTTTCGAGATTTTTTTATATGTTGTAGGGGACAAAACCTCGCAACTTTTGAGCCATAGAGAAACATGGTCAGAAAATCTGCCGCCGAGTTATATTTTTTTTTAAATAGTGAAATTTGACATTATTTTTAAATTTAAAATTGAATTTCCAATCGAAAAGTACTTTCAAGATTTTTTGATAAAGGGCTCTGTTTTTTTAAGATATAGCCACCAAAAGTTTGATTTTAGCGTTATATTTGCAGTTTTTCAATTTATAAAAAAAGTGACCATGAGTGACCATTTCAAAAAATATTTTTTTTGAAAAGTTCAGAAAATTTGCTATAAAATTGTCCAAGAGACATTGAAGATTGGACCTCGGGTTGCTGATATAAAGCCGCTTTGAGAAAAAAAAAATTCATAACTCGGCGGCAGACTTTTTGACCATGTTTCTCTATGGCTCAAATATTGCGGATTTTTGTCCCCAAAAACATATCAAAAAATCTTGAAAATCAAAAAATACGTATTTTGGGAAATTGAGTTATTGTGAAAAAAAGTTGATGAAAAAATCTGCAAATATTTTTTCCCGCGTACCTATTTTTTCTCAAAAGTCCTCAACAATACCTACAACTTTGCCGAAGACACCAATATGATCAGAAAATTCAGCCAAAAGTTACAGCTGTTTGAATATTTACATACTATTTTTTGTATGGACAGCAGCCAAAATTGTATGGAGACTTGTATGGATGAACCAATAACGCAAATAGCTTATTTGGTCATAGGGAAGGCCCCCACAAAGTTTGAGTCAAATAAAAAATACAAAAAATAAAAATGGTCGAAATCGGCCGATTTCGTAGAGAGTTTCTCAAGAGTATATTTCCCCTAGGTTAGGGTAATCTTCCGGGGGTGGGGGGTTGGAAAGTTTTTAGTTGATTAGTGATGAGCATGTACTTCAATTGCTAATCAACTTGTAAGAATAATATTTGATTTGAAAATTGTAAAATATTCTTAATTTGCAAATGCAAATATTTTTGAAAGCTTAGGTCCCTTGACTCTGGGCGAAGTCAAATGGAGAGGAGGACCAACACTAAAAATTGAAAATACAGGCTATGGTTCTGCCAAATTTATTATACACTATTGAAGTTTTACATTCGATCAGTCCAGTTGTAACCAGCGTGAAACCCAAAAAGCTCGCCCGTTCACCATGATCCGTGGCTGACATTTCTCTAGCTGTGCAACCCTAAGGTGAAAGAGGAGTGAAATGCACGAGTGAAGGTAAAAAAATAATAAAACACTTTCACCGACACCTTGGCGTCGCGTCACCTCACACAAAGTTGTATAATCGGGATCCCGGGAGACCCTGGTGAACCTGCTGCGTGGGGCTACCTCGAATCGTTATGGTTGTTACGAAAGCTGTCACCCGGGGTAATCACCGTTCGTCTAAATTAGAGATAACGATTTTAGGCGGATGACGTCAAGGTTTAGGGCTTCTTCAATTGTGATATTTTATAAGCTTGTTTGTAATTTATTCTATTTATTAATTATTGATTAATTTTTAAACTAGGTCAATTTTTGCAATTTTTACTTTCCACGTGCTGTCTTAAGTCACTTGTACTGACACACCTGGACTGGACCTTAATAGCTCGTATCGTGTATGCTGTTATTTCCAACGCCTCACTCTTCAATTTCTCGATGACCAGTTTTTGTTGAACGTGGCCGTCATGCCTTCATACTGCTGTTGCTAAGGTCCACGCGAGTATAAAGTTCACGCCGGTCGACCCCATCATCATTGGGTGAAGAAATGGACCTCAACTTGGAGCAGCAAAAACCTCGACCATGGAGAAATGGAAAGGAGGCCTTCTGCTGGCGGTAAAAGACCAACACAGCAAAAAAAAACCGGCGTGGCTGCGATTACGTCATAATTTTCAAAAATAAAAAGCGAAAAAGAAAAACGGAGAAAATTGGGTGCCCTCTCACCAGACCCCACCCCACTCCCTCTGAGACAGACTGTCTGGTGCGAGCGAAGAAAGAGCCCCCCAAAAGAAAGAGGAGAAAGATTACGCGATCCACTTTCGCTTTCGACGGCGGAGCTTTTGCGCCTTTCTTCTTTCACCTTTTTGAGCATATTTTTAGACACTCTTGTCTGGGCTTGTCTGGTTTGACTGGTTTATGGTTTGGGGGGCCTTTTGGACGGCGTGGTGTTCCAGTTTTCTTTCCACGTTTAAAAGCCTTTCTTTCGTTTGTCTTTCTTTCTCTGCTGCTTTCCGAGCTGTGTTCCATCATCGTTTATTGCAAACTATCGCCGGTATTACCTCATCGCGAGCTGAATGAATGGCCGCGGCAACACGTGGTTGATGAGCGTTTGGTGAGTGTTTGTATTGTTTGCCATTAAAACATTGTTTTAAATGTAATTTGTTGAGTGTTTAGATGCAATCTGCATTATTTTCATATTAATCATATCTTTCTGAAAACATTCAATATGTTACGATTGTATTTAGCTTTAATGGACATTACATTATGTAGTACTTGTCTAATAACTAATTATTTCCAATCTTAATTAAGTTTATTATTTTTATATAAAACTGTTTCAATTCACGAATATTTTAACCTTAAAATAATCACTGGAAAATTATTAAATAAATTTAAAAATGTCAAATGCATTTTCTAATCTCATCATTTTTGTCTTGTTTTATTTTAGATTTTTTAGAATTTTGAATCATGTTTAAACTTAAAAAACAGAGAAAAAATATCATGAAATTAAAAGTACCTAATTTGAAACTAGATCGTCTAATTTCCTGAGGTTACAAAAATCTCGGAAAACGGGAATTTCAAACAGAAACAGAAAAAAAAATTTCAATGGTCAAAATTAATGTAAGGGTCAATAAATGGTTTGACTGTTTTTAAAAATCATACAACATCAAGAATTAACATAATTGATCTAATTTAAGAGCTGTACTTCGAATCTTAAAAAAAAAACACAAAAATTGCCTTTTTTTATGCGAAATACTATTTTTGTATCAAAAAGTATATGAAAAGTGGGCTTAATTCTGCTCGTGACGGAATAGGGTGCGTTAATCATTTTCTTTTTCCATCGGTTCTATGGCCGAGCAGGCTAAGGCGCAGGTCTTTAGTGTTGGTGCTGGGTTAGAATCCAGTCGGTTGCAACTTTTTCGTGTTTAAAAAAATTGTTCATGCAATATGTCATATTAAGTGTCTTTTTTCAGTAAGGTGATGTGCATGGTTTTGCATGCGATTTACCATCGGATTTTTTGTTGTGCAGGTATATTATTCTTTTGAATACTTGCCAAATCTGTGATATCTTATTTACACTCCTTAATATCATAATTTAATAATTTCTATTGCTCATCAAATGAGGCTGATCTATTCTCAGTTTAGAATGCTACAAATTTCATCCAACGAGAAATATTTTTTACGGGAAAGCCTGGGCCTTCTTCAAACCTGCATATTTATTGAGAAAGAATATAAGAATTCTTTTTTCAGCTCTCAAACAAATTTTCTTTATTAATTATTAGTTAATGGAGAGACTGTTGACGAAACATTTGTCTTATTTTTTTCTATTCACATTTTGCAGAATTTCCAAATAAATTCAAAAGATTATGTAAATCTTTTGATTTTTGAACATGGAGGATTTTTTAAGTAATGATTAAAATTTAATTTATAATAAAGCTTGTCTCCTTCAATCAAGTAATAATTCAACAAATTTAGGTGATTCGATTTTTGTATTTTTTTATTTTGTTGGTCAAGCTGAATTTTTTTCTGTGTTCAAAAAAGCTATGGGAAGTTCTCTAGCAACTCACACGAAATCGGAAAAAGTTGCCCCGACCCCAATTCGATTTGCGTGAAACTTTGTCCTTGATCACGAATCTGTTGTCTGTTTTTTGATATCTCGTGACGGAATTTCCAATTTTTTTGTTTTGGATTTTGCTGTTTTGCCTTCCTCACTGAGGTAACTTTTTATTGAAAGCTTAATAACCCACCTTGATGTGTACATATCGCCTCAAAATCGAAAACTGAACAAATGTCTGAGTGTATGTATGTGTGACCAATAATGTCACTCAGTTTTCTCAGCACTGGCTGAACCGATTTTGACCAAACCAGTCGTATTCGACTTGGTTTAGGGTCCCATAGGTGCTATTGAATTGTTTGAAATTTCTATAAATAGTTCAAAAGTTATGTATAAAAATGTGTTTTCGCATATTTTTGGAAGTTGAATAAATGGCAGTAATCTAAACCAAACATCATCATGTTATACATCGTTAGTTAGGTAATTGAAAGACCTTTCCGACGAGTCCAACACATTCCCAAGTAACAAATGATATGCTTAGTATTCTTATAAGTTTTTATTAAAGTTTTAAAAAGTGCAATAAAGTATTACTAAGGCTTTGATTAAAACCTACTTGTTTTATGGTCACAAAACTTAATAATAGTTTCAAGATCTCTTCAAGATTATGTTAAGAATTATATATTAGGTTTTAATTTGGTTTTATTCCTTACACTTTAAACTATCTTGAAGAGGTTGTTTTGTTGCCAAATAACTTTAAGACTTAAACTGTCAGTGTCTCTGCAACTTCGTTCGGTGCAAAACGTGAAGCTGTTCCCTAAACAATTATTCATGAATATTCAGTTAGATTATTCATTGCTACGTTAAAGGTGTAATAAAAATGGCTTTTTGTTGTTTTTTATTGTTTTTTAGTTTTGATGAAAAGAATAATATATAACATTTTCCTGGAATAGTTTTTACTGTTGTGTGCCTTGGATTTGGCTCCAAAAAAGTGCTTTTAAAGATTTAGTGAATTTGTTTTCACCTGTCTGAGTACATCCGCCTCCGCCTGCGGTTCTTACATTGTGGGAAATAAATCTATATTAAAAGATAATAATATGAATTTATTTCCGATAAAGTGTGCTTGGTTGATAGTTTTTGGGGAACACTTCTGGAGCATCATTTGGAAAGGTCGCAAAAGCATTTTGATAGCTGGAACTGTTTTGCAAATTCTGAAACACCAGGTAACTATTTAACAAAACCCGTAGTGTTAAAAGGTAACCGGGAAGCCAGCTTTTGTTTTGTGAAAATGTTACCTTTTGTATCGAAACTTGTAGAAAAGTTCCAGCAGTCAAAATGCTTATCCACCATTTTCCCGTGTTGCTTAAGACTATTGAGATTTAACAAGGACTGGCATAAATACTTAAGTTATACAAAAGGCTATCCATAAAACATTATATTCCTAAATTAGTCTTCAATAAAACCCATCAGATCTAGTTTTCTGTATTGTTACGCCCAATAATTGACAGTTGCGCTCAAGGTGTCATTTGTGCTATTGTTGCAGTTTTCTGTATTTTTTTGTGAATAACTATTTCAATCTTTTTGTGCTGTCTACTTGTGTAAGTGAAGTGGAAAGTACAAAAACTGCGGTGAATGTTGCAACGATCACTTAACAATAGTGATAATAAGGATAGTGTTTATAAAGCTACACGAATAAAGTTGCGTCAGTTGGTTCTTCATTAAGTGATCTTATGTGTGTTTTTAGAATGAATAAATATCGTTAAAAAGCAAAAAACCTTTTTGTTTTTTTATTCAGTTATTTTGAAATTCAATTTCTCCACCATCGAAGGCGATCTACTTGCAGCTGAAAAAGTTGCATGTACTACGGTCCTGCCATGTGCGATATAATCTTGTAGAAAACCATGATAAAACATTTTGGTTCTGATTAAAGCCCTTATAAGTATTTTATAAATCTGGTATGTTCTGGCTAGTTTTGAGCCAGAGCTGCTCAAGAATGAATAAATTTAAAAAATATTTAATCAAGAGCATTTATACTTATCCAATTTCGCCATATTGCTGAAAGAAGCAAGGGGCAAAAAACGCAGCCATATTGAATTTGGAAGCCACAACAAGCAAAAATTATTAGTTTTTGAAAAAATCTCAACTTTTTTTCAGAGAATTGAAAGTGCTCACACTAATTTTTCGAGCTATCTTTGAAAATTGGTCGATGATTTTTTTTGGCATAACTGTTGTGTCTTATTATAAGTATAAACTTCAACAAATATTTCTTTGTTACAATAAATAATGTTGCCAAATTATTATCATCTGCCATCAGTCATTGTATTTGCGTATAAGAATAATTTATTTTAATCAAGTAAATTTGTATGTCATTCCCTCTGATATACAACCTTTTGGTTTTACTGGAAAACAAATAAATAAATACTTCATGCTCTGATATAGCATTCAAGAATAATTACAGACTTCAAGAAAACCTTTTTCCAAGCCAAGCAGTTTTAATCTTGTTTTGAAGAGCTCTATAATGTATTTATAAAGCACACATTAAAACTGGTAAGTTTTAACATGCTCCTCAAAAATACTCTTGATAACCTCCTAAAATAGTCCATTTTGGCTTTAATGTTGATTTAACTGGTATTTAACTCAGCATGTAGGACCATAAAGCATTTCATTTGAATTTTCTTAAGAATTCTACAGAAACTCTTTGAGACTATTACAAAACTAAAATTGTTACTTGGGATTGATAATCTGGCAACCCTGTCTCAAGTTATAACCACTTAAGTGATATTTATGTACATTTTTGTAGCCGGATCTCACTTAAATGTATGTAAACAATTAGTGGTGGGCAAAACCGCTCATTTCTGTGAGCCGCTCATTTTCGTTCGCTCATTTAAATGAGCGGCTCTTTTGAACGGCTCATCCGCTCATTTCGCTTAAAATCAGAAAATAGACTGGAATGAACTGAAACATCTGCTTAAGATATTTAGATTTTTTTTCAAACGACCAGTGGAGTGTCGATGAGTGTAACACTTCGTATGATTTTTGTTGATTGATAAGTCAAAAATTTATGTTTTCATCGCACTTATTCTGAACAGATTGGAGATCGTCCATAAAACATAGAAAACCGTCGATTTGCTTTATGCTTTTTTTGAAAGCATTTCAAATATAAACGTTTTATAGAAAAAAAGAAAAACATTGATCTCTGAAATCCACAAATAACGAAAACTTTTTTTATAGAGAGGTAAACAAACTTGAGTTTTTTTTTCAGAAGTGAATACTTTGAACCAAATTATTGCTTTCAATCATAAAAAGTAAAAAGTAATGAAAAGTTAGCTGAATTATCGTTTTGATAATTATCTTCCCATTATTTTGTGAAACTAAAGATTTAATTTGGTGTTCAGTAACATGCATATTTGAGGTAGCGTTTTGCTGCACTAAATAAATTAGTCTTGAAATACAGTTTTTTTGTTTAATAAGAACAACTTTTATTCATGACAGCAAATAAATGATCAAAACAAGCGTCAAAAAAGAAGATCTGAAAAAATGCCTTAATAAATCTATTGAACAATTACCACAAAAGAGTACCAAGTTTGTGTTATGTGCTGTGGTAAATTACATTTTAAATCATAAACGGTCCAATACATGGATTAAAACCTTAAACTAGCATACTAATTATGTTCGAATGCTTGTAAAAACTTCATGTACATAACATTTGAGAAATCTATCGATATTAACATAATGAGATCATGCAACATCTGGCGACAGTCAGCTGATTCAAAATCACAGGCGCCCCGACACAGGCTAGCAACAAGCATAAAGTGCGCCATAATGTTGGAACATGAGGCGGCCGGTGAGAACCTGGTTCTCGTCTTTTCTCCACACTGTCCACAGCACCGTCACCACCAGCGCGTGGAAGAACGAACCGAACGAGAGCGAATGAGCGAGAGCGAAATAACGAAAGAGTGAGCGAAAACGACGCCGTTTGACGACGTCAACGACGGCGCGAGCGACGCTAATCAAGCGCTCCGTTCGTTCTTTCCGTTCATTCGCTCTCGCTCATTCGCTCTCGTTCGGTTCGTTCTTCGACTCGCTCTTTGATTTGACGGTTCTTTGAAAAGAACCGGTTCACAAAATGAACCGCCGCTCATTTTTTCTGAGCGGTCGCTCATTCGTTCTTTAGCTTGAGCCGGTTCATAAGAACGGTTCGCTCAAAAAAGCCCATCTCTATAAACAATGTTCGGATCCATCATCCGACCCACCGATGGTTAGGTAATCGAAAGACTGCTGCATTCTTATTTTGACATGAATGTAAGTGATATTACGATGAGTCTGTGCTCTCTTGTGCTAACTAGATAAGAAAACCAGCAAGAAAGCAAAGAAGCATCGAATAGTAAGAAACACGGATAAAGTAGACAACAGAACAAAACATTCAAAATATTTAAAAATTCACATAAAACAAGTTAATTCACTGAACCCAAGATTTTTGAACAAAAAATGATTATTATACTAGTGAAAAATTCCAATTTTGAAAAGCTTGTGATATTTCCAGATATTCATGTGAGAATTTAACTACCAAAATTGGAATAAAACAATGATTAATTTTTGCAAAGTAAAATAGATACCTTGAAAATATGTTTGTATTGCAAAAATTACACTCAGATTAAACATTCATCGCTGCGATGAAAGAGGTTGCGACAATTTCATCACAATTGACCCCCAGCCCCCGCATAAAGTCCATCTCGCACACGTTTCAAAGGGTGACTCCCCCGCACATAACAGCATTCCCCCCAGGTACATTCACCACACGAAGTATCATTCTACCACGAAAACCCCTTTCCCCCATCGCAAACAACAGTCTTAAAACAACACCAAGCCAATGAATGCAATGCAGCGTTCCATGAGAATATTTCATATTTCACGCTGGTTGGTGACCTATTGCAGCACCCCCTTAATAGTGTGGTGCGCTGGTCTTTTCACGGAGATTGTGGACGCCTTTCGGCCAAATGTGCATTATTTCTTGAGCGCTCAAAATCCAGGTGTGTGCGAGAGTGCGCGAGAGCGAGATGGCACGAAAATACTAAACTTCAAGCGTGTGGGGGGAAAAGAGAGCGAAAGAGAAAGAGAGTGTGCACCCCGGAGATTGCATTTTTTTTTGTTGCTGGCTGTACGAATTACGTTGGTTGGGGCTTGCAACTGGTAAAGTTGTCGGAGCCAGAGATTGGTTTGCGCGGGTGAAGCGATTTTAAATGCACGGAAAGTTTGAAATTTCTTTTGTCTGTGTATATTTTTATATGTTTTTATTTTATTATGTAACTCCTTTTGAATGCAAAGTTATTTTAAAACAATCCATTGACATTTTCCAGATATTTAAAAAAAAAACATTTTGATACATTGAAATTAAGTCTATTTGTTGAATCCAAATATAATGGTGTTATTTTGATATAAAAACGGTTTACATAAAAGATATCTTTAAAGTATTTCATTCCTCTTTCGTTATTTTCCTAATTCAATAAAAATATGATAAACGACACAAAAGGCAAAAGATAAAAAGTTTGATAAAAATCACTGAGAAATCTTTCTTTTTAACTTAATACTCAAGACTGAAAAAGAATTACGATGTGAAATGTGTAAAAATTTAATGTTATTTTAATCAGGAAGATCTGACAAATTCACGTAATTGAGTAATTCCACCTCAAATCAGGAATTTTTCTGGCACATTTGTACCCGACCCTCTCCGATTTCAATGAGACTTTTTAGACATGTTCCTGGGCCTATATAAGCCATTTTTGTGTATATGGAGCCAATTGTACTCCAAAATGACGTTTGAGAAGGTACGCCCTTATTTAAATATGTTTTTATTTTGTAATTCAAAAACTACTGTATCTCGAAGCCATTGCATCGTATCAAAAAGTGGTCACAGACAAACTTGTAGGAAATTGGACGGGCTTTCTGAAAAAATACACTGAAAGAAAAATACACGCCACTTTTATGAGATTTTTTGATTTTTAAGTCTAAAACTTAAATTTAAAGCTGTTGTCACGTTTTTTTTTCGTTCAAAATTTTTGAGGAAATAGCCTAAAATGTGACAAAAAGACTCACCAAAAATGTCTCTCCTTAAAAAAATACAAAAATCATTTACCAAAACTGTTTTTTTGAAAAGTGGTCTAAACGTCAAAATTTTCGAAAATCGACAGTAGGAATAAATTCCTCAGACAATTTTTCATGAAAGTCTCCATATTGACTATTGTCCTATGTCCATTCCTTGTAAAGATACAGCGGTTTAAAAATAAAAATGTTGAAAAATCAGGTTTTTCAGTGGTTTTTGGCAACTTCTATATGACAAACTTGATTTTGCATGTTCGTAAATATTTTTACCGGAAAGCTCGTCCAATTTCCCATAAGTTTGTCTTTGACAGCATTTAAATTGGATTTATTGGCTTACAGATATAAGCTTAATTACATTGCTCATAACTGAAAATAGTATATTTTTTTCAGTGTGGTAGAAACCTAGATAGTAAATAAGTTTACGTATTTATTAAAACGAGTCAAATTAAAAAGTTGTCCAAGACAAACTTGTGGGAATTTGGACGAGCTTTCCGGTAACAATATTTACGAGACTGAAAAATCAAGTCTGTCACACAGAAATTGCCTAAAACCACTAAAAAACCTATTTTTTCAACATTTTTATTTTTAAAACCGCTGTATCTTTATATGATATTGACATAGGACAATGGTCAATATGGAGACTTTTATGAAAAATTGTCTGTGGAATTGATTCCCACTGTCGGTTTTCGAAAATTTTGCCGTTTAGACAACTTAAAAAAAACAGTTTTAGTAAATGATTGTTTGTATTTTTTAGGAGAAACATACCATCCTGCATTTTTCGTGAGTCTTTTTGTCACATTTTAGGCTAATAACAGAAAAATTTTGAACGAAAAAAAATTGTGACATCACCTTAAAATGTCACTTTTAAACTAAAAAAATTAAAAATCTCATAAAAGTGGCATGTATTTTTCTTTCAGTGTATTTTTTTTTCAAAAAGCCCGTCCAATTTCCTACAAGTTTGTCTTCGACATTTTTTTGATACGATGTAACGGCTTCGGGATACAGTAATTTTTGAATTACAAAATAAAAACATATTTGAATAAGGGCGTACCTTCTCAAATGTCATTTTTGAGTACAATTGGATCCATATACACAAAAATGACTTATATGGGCTTAGGATAACATGTCTAAAAAGTTTCATTGAAATCGAAGAGGGTCGGGTACAAAAGTCCCAGAAAAATTCCTAATTTGAGGTGGAATAGTTCAATTATAATTTTTGGACATTGAATTTTAGAGATATCGACATTAGAAAATAAGGATTTTTTTCTATTTTTATGCTGTGTCACAGCGACGAAAGGTTCAATACTCAAATTCATAATTCTAAATCAGCCGCAAAACAAAATCCCCAATAATTGAAGTTTTGGTGGAATTATCGCAAAACGGTGCAGCTAATGCCAAAATCTATTTGGCTATGGTTTCTAAATAAAACATCAAAAAATTGGCAGCACTGCTAAACATAATTTGTCCTTGCTGGGTCAAAGTTCAAAACAAACTTCGATTTTTGTGTCACAAAGAAAAGTTTTTTTTTGCTGGCCATCAAGAAATCAAGTGAACATTTAAGGGGAGGGAAGGGAAGGGGTATGTATGACAAAAGGTGAAAAGAAATAAGGTCAAATTAACAAAAGGTCGAAGGAATTGAGGTTGAATGGAGAAAAGGGCGAAATTTGAAAAGTAAAAGTGATTTGTATTGATTTTGTACGGTTTTCATTAAGAGAAAAAACTTCACCCGAACTTTTTGATACTTCTTTTAAAAAAGGTAGTTTAAATTTTAAAAATATTTTGAAGTCAGATTTTTTAATGAACTTATATAACCATTAAGGATAAATTTAAAAGGGGGAAGAAAACTTACAAAAAAAATAAGAAGCAAGACTTTTACACTTTTTTTTTAACTTTTTATGTTTGGCATTCCAACCATCCTTTTTTCATTGATAAAATAAAGACATTAAAAATATTTTAGAAGTTTGTCTCTTCTAGAAGAATTGGTCATGTCTGAAAGAATGAAAAAAAAAACTCACATAAATATTACTGCAATCTAGAATAAGTTGTATTTAATTAGAAAAAAAAATTAGGGAACTCGCCATTTTTTTTAATACTCAAAAAATATTACAATTATTAACAATAGTACATTTTTAAGAAATAAAAATATCTCAAAAAAAAATTTTAGGGTCAGGCTTTTTAAATATCTTTTTGCAATTCCGTCGTGAAACTACTCACTTTTCCTGTCATTCTTGAACGACGAAATAGCCTACTTTTCTGTACTAAAAATTACAGAATCGAATAGCAACACTTTTCAAAATAAATGCTGAAAAGTTCTACTTTTCAGCACTCAAATGCACTCAGTGTGTGTTTTTTAGAATTGCAAAAAATGTTGTATGGAACTCGTTGCAAAACTTGATTTTTTCAGCACTCTTCGTATTTATCCAACTCGGTGAACCTCGTTGGATAAATGTACGAGTCGTGCTGAAAAGATCCTCTATTTGCAACTTGTTGCATAATCTACTATTACATGTTAGAAACAATGGGATAACTAATAAGATTAATGCAAATAAATATTTTTAAAGGAATAGAAAAAAAACATTAAAAAAAATCTCGTTTTTTTTTTTCAAAAAACCTTAAGAGGCACCGTGACCTCCAACACTTATTTTATTTTTTCTTTAAATTGATACAAAATTTCATTTATCTTTAATTTAGAGCACTTGAAGGACGTGTAAATGAACAATCTCAAGCATTTTTGAAATTCTTTTTTCGTAAATACGTCGAGTACCGTTACAAAAAAAGGCTTTGTTTACCATTGGTTCTTACGTCTTTTCGAAAACTAATCCAAGATTAGACCTTTGGTCTACGTGTTTTATTGCTCTTACCTATATTTATAACTTATCCTAGACTCCAAATAGATCATAAATTCCGATTTCAAGTTACCATTTTTATATGGACAGCTGTCAAATTTTTATTGAAAATATTATGGACGAACGACCCAACATGGCTTCTTTGGTGATAAAGAAAAGCCTTTAGAAAGATTTAATGCAAGCCAATAAATTACAGTAAATAAGATTTTATTTCTAACAAAATGACTCTGTAGCAAATATTTAAAAAAAGTTTGAATTTATGCTTTTAGTTTTTTTAAGTTAACGTTAAATTAATGAAGTAAATGAAAAAAATAAAAAAAATGAAGTTCCACAAGTTCAAGTAGTTTTCTTTTAATGTAATTTGGAAAAAAAATGGTTACTTTCTTTCAGTGCTGCTTTAAGCTCACCGCAACTACCAACCTCCTTGTCGAGTGGAGAGTTTAACCTTCCTACGGTATTGGGGTCCTTTTCGGCCTTTTTGAAAATTTAATTTGCCATAACTTTTGCTATATACATGCTAAAGCCTTGAAATTTTCTGACATTAAATTTATAGTATAAATACACATTTCACAAAACAAACAAACCTTGGACGACCCCTAGGGGAGCGTCCATAAAAAAAGTTACTTTAAAGGTATTGGGGTCCTTTTCGACCCCAAACTTTAAAAAATCATCAAAAATCCAGTTTTTGACCGATTCCGGTTCTTTTGGTCACAAACGAAAGCTTAGAACGTCCCCTTTCCGAAACCGACCTGGAAAACCGGATTTGGTCACTGTGGCCACCGGGAATCGGCTACAACCGAAAAAGGACCTTTTTGAGACACCAACTTTGACGACCTGTATCTCCGGCAAATTTCAACCAATCAGGATGCTCCGGGTTGCATTCGACAGGTATTTACCTGTACTTTGACCACAAATATTAATATCAGGGCCAGGTGACCTACCGGTTCCGGAAATCCGGAACATCCGAAAAGTTCATGTTTTACTGTTTTTCACATATATGTGATACCAATACTCTCATGATAGTTGAAATTGATCCATAAAACTTACTTAAAACACAATACACGATTGCCAGAACCACTCTGGAGTGTTAGTGGCCACTTCCGGGTAACCTGGAACCGGTTCCCGGGTACCCGATGAACGGCCAACTTGACTTTTTTGATGAAAACCTATCATGTTGCACATCAAACTCCATGAAATTGAAAGATATGTCCATATTTGGTAATGCCGTTGTTCGCTGAGCCATCCTGGCCAATCTGGAACCGGTTACCGGTGGCCCCTTGGGGACACTTCCGGAATATGAGAGAAACACTATCATCCGACATATCAAACTTCATGAAATTGAAAGATATGTCAATTTACGGTCATGCCGTTGTTCGCTGACCCATTCTGGCCAATCTGGAGCCGGTTACCTGTGGCCCCTTATGGACACTTCCGGAATATGAGAAAAAACCTATCATCCGACATATCAAACTTCATAAAATTGAAAGATATGTCAATTTACGGTCATGCTGTTGTTCGCTGACCCATTCTTGCCAATCTGGAACCGGTTACCGGTGGCCCCTTAGGGACACTCTCGGAATATGAGAGAAACCCTATCATCCGACATATCAAACTTCATGAAATTGAAAGATATATCAATCTACGGTCATGCTGTTGTTCGCTGACCCATTCTGGCCAATCTGGAACCGGTTACCGGTGGCCCCTTAGGGACACTCTCGGAA